>NC_074672.1:2227423-2492423 GCF_029448725.1 Salvelinus fontinalis | reverse complement strand
TTTTACGCACCTACTAACCCTTTGGGAGAGTCCCATGGTTTTCTTATGATTAGTCTCACACACACATATACGCACGCACGCACGCACGCACGCACGCACGCACGCACGCACGCACGCACGCACGCACACACACACACACACACACACACACACACACACACACACACACACACACACACACACACACACACACACACACACACACACACACACACAGAGAGAGAGAGACAGACAGACAGACAGACAGAGCAATTTCACCACTGTCATTCCCTTCCCTTTGAAGTCTCTTTCTGTCAGTGTTAACAGCATCTTACTTCCCTTCCTCCTCAGTCTCTCTCTCTTTTATCTCTCCGATGTAGTCACAGTAGGGCGAGACGGGGGGCAGCGGGAACTGTACAATCTGACAAAGTCACGTCGACAACTCTACTTGTATTACTAGGAAGGTTGGCAGTGCAGTTGGTTCACTGGTTTTACATGACAAAAGGAACGCATTAAAGTAAAGTTGACTGACTAGTGGCGTGTATTCATGGATGCCAAGGGAAGCCAGGCTACCCCAAATAATTTAACTAGAATTTCTTTTTCTTTTTTTAAATCTCTTGTCTCTCTGTGTTTCATAAATGTCCTTCAATTCGCAAGAGGCTGAATGTCTCACTGGAGAAAGCATCAGAGCGAACGAAACAGCGCCCCTCTGTCTCAGTATGTGCAGCATATCTATCTGATGCTGTCTGGTCAGAAAGAGTATGACATTGTTGCCGCCGCAAAAGCCAGCAAGCATTTGGTCTCCCTTGATAAAAAAAAACTAAAAAATAATAGCCCATCAGCGTTGAGCTAAACTGCATGAGCTCAGCTGTAAATGGTCCTGGGGCACCAAAAAAAAGTATCAAGGGAAGCCAGTTTGGATTTGGCATCAGACCAATCACATTACAAGCAAAACGTCATTATTGACAGAAAGAAACTTGAATTGTTGCATCTCGTTGTTGTTTTGTTGTCCTCCGGTGGCTAGCTAGCTATCTCAAATCAAATCAAAGTTTATTTGTCACGTGTGCCGAATACAACTAGACCTTACAGTGAAATGTTTACTTACAATAGTGCAAAAAAAGGTATTAGGTGAACAATAGGTAGGTAAAGAAATAAAACAACAGTAAAAAGACAGGCTATATACAGTAGCGAGGCTATGAAAGTAGCGAGGCTACATACAGACACCGGTTAGTCAGGCTGATTGAGGTAGTATGTACATGTAGATATGGTTAAAGTGACTATGCATATATGATGAACAGAGAGTAGCAGTAGCATAAAAGAGGGGTTGGCGGGTGGTGGGTGGGACACAATGCAGAGAGCCCAGTTAGCCAATGTGCGGGAGCACTGGTTGGTCGGCCCAATTGAGGTAGTATGTATATGAATGTATATCTAAAGTGACTATGCATATATGATAAACAGAGAGTAGCAGCAGTGTAAAAAGAGGGGTGGGGGGACACACACAATGCAAATAGTCCTGGAAGCCATTTGATTACCTGTTCAGGAGTAGGGCCTTCCTCTGACACCGCCTGGTGTAGAGGTCCTGGATGGCAGACAGCTTAGCCCCAGTGATGTACTGGGCTGTACGCACTACCCTCTATAGTGCCTTGCAGTCAGAGGCCGAGCAATTGCCATACCAGGCAGTAATGCAACCAGTCAGGATGCTCTCGATGTTGCAGCTGTAGAACCTTTTGAGGATCTCAGGACCCATGCCAAATCTTTTTAGTTTCCTGAGGGGGAATAAGCTTTGTTGTGCCCTCTTCACGGCTGCCTTGGTGTGTTTGTACCATTATAGTTTGTTGTTGATGTGGACACCAAAGAACTTAAAGCTGTTTGGACCATTCTAGTTTGTTGTTGATGTGGACACCAAAGAACTTGAAGCTCTCAACCTGCTCCACTACACCCTCGTCGGTGAGAATGGGGGCGTGCTCGGTCCTCTTCTTCCTGTAGTCCACAATCATCTCCTTAGTCTTGGTTACGTTGAGGGATAGGTTGTTATTCTGGCACCTCCCGGCCAGGTCTCTGACCTCCTCCCTATAGGCTGTCTCGTCGTTGTCGGTGATCAGGCCTACCACTGTTGTGTCGTCTGCAAACTTGATGGTGTTGATGTCGTACCTGGCCATGCAGTCGTGGGTGAACAGGGAGTACAGGAGGGGACTGAGCACGCACCCCTGGGGAACTCCAGTGTTGAGGATCAGCGTGGCAGATGTGTTGCTACCTACCCTCACCACCTGGGGGCGGCCCGTCAGGAAGTGCAGGATCCAGTTGCAGAGGAGGTGTTTTTAGTCCCAGGATCTAAAATTGTTCCTTTCCTAAATTAGTCATGGACGGAGATAGGGATTTGGACTTGTGGATTTATTTTATTCTCCATACTGGCCAATGACTATAACGGCGATTCTGATCCAAACATAAATTCATACATTGTGTCCCTGGCCTGAAAGGATGGAAGTTCATGTAGCTAGATGTAATATGCTAATGTTAACTAGCTAGCCTGGCGTATCATTGCCCATGAAAGGAAGTTAGGCTAGAAAGAAAGTATTTTAGCCAGGTAGCATAGGACAACAAAAAATAAAAGCATGTACTGTATGACAGAGTGATAGACCGTTTCATCAATATGAAAGAGAGGAGGATGGCATTGGCGTTTCTCTACAAGTTGGGTGAGTCGACATGTTTTTTCTACTTGCACGCACGTACGCACACACACCACACACATAAATCAGTACCATGGACAGCCACGTCATATTTAGCTAACGTTGATTGGACTAAACTGTTTTTGGTATCTTTTAGTTGTCACTGTATTAGACTAAGCATACATGATTAGATGATGTTGAAGTTGAAGTTGAAATGGTGCTGGAATGGAGGAGGCAGCTCCTGTTTTCTTTGCAACTTGCGGTAACTCTCTGTGGTTCTAAATCAATAGTTGTTTAGTCATCACGAAAATGTCAAACGTGACCTTGCTTGACCCTACTGTAGGTCATGTTACTGCTTGTTACACGCAATATGTTTTGTGGACTTCACTGGATGTTGCTCTCTGGTTTTGTAATGAAACAACTGTGTGGTCGTGACGCTCGTCTGAAGAAGTGGACCAAGATGCAGCGTGGGGTAGGTTAATCATATTCTTTAATGATAACCAGCAAAACCAAGAAAGAGAAAACCAACGAAACGTCCAGCCTTGTAGGGCTCAACAGCAACAATACAAGAACAAGCTCCCACAACATAGGTGGGAAAAAAGGCTACCTAAGTATGATTCCCAATCAGAGACAACGAAAGACAGCTGCCTCTGATTGGGAACCACACTCGGCCAAACACAAAGAAATACAAAACATAGAATGCCCACCCCACATCACACCCCGACCTAACCAAATAGAGAAATAAAATGTCTCTCTCAGGTCAGGGCGTAACAGTGGTTGAATTTTTTTGGGACACTGTGTCTTTTTCTTGTCTCGGCGTTAGGCCTAGAGTGGTTCTTCTTTTTTAAAGTTGCGGCACAGCTTGCGGGGTGCCACAGATTTCTATGGCACGTTATTTAAGCGTCAGCCATTGTTGCCAGAATGACGCAATTTACCACAATCTGCCACCATCTACCACAAATGGTCGTGGCATAAGCTCCAAACTTTTAAAGGAAGAACCACTGTATACATAGCCTAACAGCATCAAGGCATATTAACTAATTATAGAGCAAACAACGCAATCATCACAACACATAGGTTGCAATATGGCTTTTTGATTTTACCCACGTACCGCTCCTGTGACTAACTATCACTGACTGACTGATTTTTATTTAACCATGTATGTCATCGAGAACACATTCTCTTTTACAATAACAACCTGGCTGACTGAACGATGGAGTCAGTGGCTTTTGTTCTCAGAACTTTATTCATCCCTCATTTTGTTGGAGAGCTTTTTGTTCATCTTCACTGTCTTGTCCCATCACCAACAAATAGCAATGCAACAGACATGTCAATTGTTAGAGAAGTCACAGTGGGAATCCACTAAAGCTATTTTGCCCATGTCATCACTTCCTAAAAGGGCATCCCTCTCTAACGAGGGTGTGATATGTCACTCAGAGAGGATCTGTCCAATTGTAGCACAGCTAAGCAGTTTAATTAGCTCCCTTAGGAGTGCCTGTGCTGCAGTTTGGAGACACACAGACCCTGGATCATGCCTCCCACTATAATATTGTTTGCTCCTAACCACAGATCTAGGATCAGATTAGCCTCTCCTCAATCCTAACAAGATGCTAACCTTAACAAGATCCTAACCTTAACAACACATCCGTCACACTGATCCTCAACACAGGGGCCCCTCAGGGGTAATGATCAGTCCCCTCCTGTACTCCCTGTTCACTCATGACTGCACGGCCAGGTACGACTCCAAAACCATTATTAAGTTTGCAGACGACACAGCAGTGGTAGGCCTGATCACCGACAACGACGAGACAGCCTATAGGGAGGAGGTCAGAGATCTGGCCGTGTGGTTCCAGGACAACAACCTCTCCCTCAATGTGATTAAGACAAAGGAGATGATTGTGGACTACAGGAAAAAGAGGACCGAGCACGCCCCCATTTTCATCGATGGGGCTGCAGTGGAACAGTTTGAGAGCTTCAAGTTCCTTGGTGTCCACATCACCAACAAACTAACATGGTCCAAGCACACCAAGACAGTTGTGAAAAGGGCACGACAAAATCTATTCCCCCTCAGGAGACTGAAAAGATTTGTCATGGGTCCTCAGATCCTCAAAAGGTTCTACAGCTGCACCATTGAGTTGCATCACTGCCTGGTATGGCAACTGCTCGGCCTCCGACCGCAAGGCACTACAGAGGGTAGTGAGAACGGCCCAGTACATCACTGTGGCCAAGCTTTCTGCCATCCAGGACCTCTATACCAGACGGTGTCAGAGGAAGGGCCTAAAAATTGTCAAAGACTCCAGCCACCCTAGTCATAGACTGTTCTCTCTGCTACCGCACGGCAAGCGGTTCCGGAGCGCCAAGTCTAGGTCCAAGAGGCTTCTAAACAACTTCTATGCCCAAGCCATAAGACTCCTGAACATCTAATCAAATGGCTACCCAGACTATTTGCATTGCCCCCCCCTCTCTTAAACCACTGCTACTCTCTGTTATCATCTATGCATAGTCACTTTAATAATTCTACCTACATGTACATACATCAACTAACCCCTGTATATAGTCTCGCTATTGTTATTGTGCTGCTGTTCTTTAATTACTTGTTACTTTTATTTCTTATTCTTATCCGTAATTTTTTAAACTGCATTGTTTATTAGGGGGCCATAAGTAAGCATTTCACTGTAAGGTCTACAATACCTGTTGTATTCGGCACATGTGACTAATAACATTTGATTTGATTTGATAATCATTGGGGTTATGAAATACATCTGACCCCATATCAGTGGTTACGAGTAACTTCTACTAATTCCACCTCACTCCATAACACTAGCTCTGAAGGCAAAGAGGGGACTAGAAGACATCAAATATAGAGAGGAGAGAAGTTGTGTATCTTTTCCATTACATGAGGATCAGTGTGACACAAGGTCAAAAGTGACAAGTAGTTCTGTACTCACATCACTATAGAGACATTTCACAGCAAGGCTGTAAGGAGCTCTGTCAAGGTCAGCCATTCATTGTACATCAGACACAGCCTTGACTTGTTAAGATAAATGGAAGTCACATACGTACACTATCGTCTTCTCTAAATCCTCAAGCATGCCACTTTTTAAGAGGAACACACTATGAATCACACACACAAATGATTATTTTTATTTTTTTACCTTTATTTAACTAGCCTAGGAAGAGTGAGTTAACTGCCTTGTTCAGGGGCAGAACAACAGATTTTTACCTTGTCAGCTCGGGGATTCAATCTTGCAACCTTCCAGTTACTAGTCCAACGCTCTAACCACTAGGCTACCTGCCACCCCAATTGACGGACGACGGATCTGTTACCACATAATCAGAACGATACTGTTCATCTTCAAGCGAATACAAGCAACTGTCTGTTGCGTAACCTATAATTTTTTAACACCTGTCCTATCATTACAGACCTCTCCTCAATAATAGAGGAAATACCGTACACCTGGCTACCGTGTCAGCATGCACTGTGCCCGGCCCGCCACAGGAGTCGCTAGTGCGTGATGGGACAAGGACATCCATGCCGGCCAAACCCTCCCCTAACCCGGACGACGCTGGGCCAATTGTGCATCACGCCATGGGTCTACCGGTTGCGGCCAGCTGCGACAGAGCCTGGACTTGAACCCAGAATCTCTAGTGGCACAACTAGCACTGCTATGCAGTGCTTTAGACCACTGTGCCACTCGGGAGGTCCTACTGTATTAATACTGACCCTTGACAGGTTCTGCAGTTTCAACACTTCCACCCCCAGGTGTCAGCAGCAAAACATGAGGATTAAAGATGCAGCCCTTGTCTTGATTTGGCTTTCACAAGACAGGAAGGAAGACAGAAAGAGAGGAAGTAAGGCCATAATTAAAAAACCCAGTCTCCATCTGCTTCCCTAAACAAAGAATTATGTGTGCAGTGGTGAAGGCTCGTTATCCCTCCCCTCTTCCCCCTAAACCCCTACTGTCATCTGGAGATCTGGAGCGGAGGTTGCCAGATTGGAGAACAGATCAAACTGCCGACCCAGCTTTTACAGGCCCTGTATAATTCTCTTTAATAACCAACACTCACCACAGTGTGCCCACTCTACACTTTTACAATAAATGTTGGTTCTACTACTTTGCTTCGGCTTCACACAGGGTTTGTTTACACTTTAGTTTACTGGGCCCTCGCTTGCTTCTCTCATATTACCGCGCTTTCTCCCTCTCGCCTTTTCAGTCTCGCTATCTCTCCCTCTCTCTCTCCTCACATTCCCGTCAGTTCCTACAATTCTGACAACATCATGTAACGCTACATAGTCGGCTCTTTCAATGGATTGAATAAGATAATAAGGAGAGCTAGCTCACAGACACTGGAAATATGTAGCCTAGCCATGCTTTTCGATGAGGTTTTCTGCTGTTTTGGAATAGGTTTGATGTCTAGGCAAATTACGAGCGAAATGTGACGCGATAAGAGAATAAGGGACCTATTGTATTATTCAGAAAGATTATTAAAAATCCAACTTGGCCTACTTCTTGTGTCTCGCTGCGTGTCAGTTGCCAGATTGGCTTGCCTCGCTCACTTTTCCTGACACACTACAACAAAAAGTGTAGTAGTTTCAAGTTTTATTAGTCGCTTACTTGCAGGTTCTTTCTCGACAATGCGACAACAATAAAAGATAAGAATATGAACATAAAGTAAATCGTTCAGTAAAATAGAATAAACATTTGAGCATAAGTATAATACAGGAAGGCACAATTTATAGTCCAATATTTACCCTGTTTTGGGGAAGGGGGGGATTGAGAGGCAAGTGTTTCAATTGTGCAGGATTTAGCAATCATACGGTAATAAGAGTCTGGCAGCAGCAGTTGTGATGCGTTTGTAGCATGAACGTGTGTGTGTGTGTGTGTGTGTGTGTGTGTGTGTGTGTGTGTGTGTGTGTGTGTGTGTGTGTGTGTGTGTGTGCGTGGTGTGTGTGTGTGTGTGTGTGTGTGTGTGTGTGTGTGTGTGTGTGTGTGTGTGTGTGTGTGTGTGTGTGTGTGCCCGTGTGTGCGGGCGGTCAGTCCAGTTCTGATGGCTTGTAGATAGAAACTGTCCCTGAGCCTGTCGGTATTAGACCTCACGCTCAGATACAGTCTGCCCGTATAAAAAAAGAGACATAATAGAAAAAGAATAACACAAGGAATAAATGAACAATGAGTAACTATAGCTTGGCGACATACATATAGGTAGGGTTAAAGTGGCAAGGCAACAGGATAGATAATAAACAGTAGCAGCAGCGTATGTGATGAGTCAAACGATTTAGTGCAAAAGGGGTCAATGCAGATAGTTAAATAGTTAACCAATAGCAACTGGACTAACTATTTGTCTTAGCATGGTGGATGTTTCGTTGCCGACCTGGGGGTGGCTTGGGGGTAGACGCTGTTCAGGGTCCTGTTGGTTCCAGGCTAGTACCGCTTGCTATGGTTCCAGACATCGGTACCGCTTGTCGTGCGGTAGAAGAGAGACCAGTCTATGACTTGGGTGGCTGGAGCCTTCGACAATTTTTAGGGCCTTCGTCTGACACCGCCTGGTATAGAGGTCTTGGACAGCAGGGAGCTCGGCCCCAGTGACGTACTGGGCAGTACACACTACCCTCTGCAGTGCCTTGCGGTCGGAGGCAGAGCAGTTGCCATACCAAGCGGTGAGGCAGCCAGTCAAGATGCTCTCAATGGTGCAGCTTTATAACTTTTTGAGGATCTGAGGCCCCATGCTGAATCTTTTCAGCCTCCTGAGGAGGAAGAGGCGTTGTCCTGCCTTTCTTTACGACTGTGTTGGTGTGTGTGGACCATGATAATTCCTTAGTGATGTGGACACTGAGGAACTTGGCCCACTCCAATACAGCCCCCTCGATGTGGATGGTGGTGTGCTCGGCAACTCCATTTCCTGCAGTCCACGACTGTTGTCCTGGCACCACACTGCCAGGTCACTGACCTCCTCCCTATAGGATGTCTCATCGTTGTCGGTGATCAGGCCAACCACCGTTGTGTTGTCAGCAACCTTAATGATGGTGTTGGAAAAGTGTGTGGCCACGCAGTCGTAGGTGAGCAGGGAGTACAGGAGGGGACTAAGCATGCACCCCTGATGAGCCCCCTTGTTGAGAGTCAGCGTGGTGGATGTTTCGTTGCCTACCCTCACCCCCTGGGGACGACCCGTCAGAAGTCAAGGATCCAGCTGCAGAGGGAGCTGTTCAGTCCCTGGGTCCTGAGCTTAGTGATGAGCTTGGAGGGCTGAACGCTGAGCTATAGTCAAAGAACGAGTCAGCCTATCGGGAGGAAGTAAGTGGTGTCATGACAACAACCTCCTTCTCAACGTCAGCAAAACAAAGGAGTTGATTGTTGACCTAAGAACGGGACTGCAGTAGAGAGAGTATGCAGTTTTAAGTTCCTCAGCATCCACATCACCGAGGACTTGTTATGGACCAACAACAAAAACAACTCTTGTAGATAGAAACTTTCAACCAACATCTAGACTACATCAAATAGAATTCAAAACGCCATCCAGCACAAGAGTTATTGTATTATCAATTGAGCCAGTCTAGTGTGCAAATGGACTTTCAAGTCTCAAGACTTCAAGTCAACATTCACCCAGTGACACAGTAACTTCACTTTTAAGACAACTGATTTGGGCTGATGTTTGTGTGCAGTACACGTGCATGCAGTGTGTGTGTATCTGTGTGCATTTGTGTGCATGCATTTGTGTGCATGCATGCGTACAATATACGGTATGTGTGTTGCATATTCTGACAGTTAAGATATTTCCAACCCCCCCTTCCCTCGAGAACACAACAAGCCCTCTGAAGGGCCTATAGTATAGCAAACCACAACATTTCCATGGTGATGGTCGTTGTCCCAGTCTACGTGCCTCAGAAGGACTCCGACCTCGTTATCAAGGTGAAGGTCACTAGTCCAGACAACGACCAGTGATACTTAGCTCCCGTTATATTTAACCCGAGTACGTCCAGGATATAACAACAGGATTGAACGGCAGGCTTATTATATGACGGCTGTCAGGGAAGAAAACAATGACAAATGTGTGGTGTAGACACACTTTGATCCTTTCTATAATGACAATTATAATATATAATAACACGTCAATAGCAATATGACATGGCATTACGTGACATGCCAGAGATGCCGACGTCACCATTGTCACCAAACCATCATTGGGTCGTTGAAAATGGCAAATTTAAAACCCAGGTATTATGACCATCGTTACCAAACCGCTTAACCACATCAGGATGTAAGACTGTCACTGTCAGTCCAATTCACTAAGAAAGAGTATTCTTTCTCAGCAGTCACCCTTCTATGGCACCACACTTTTATTACTGACAGCCTAATCATACATGAAAACTCCCCTTACTCATCATCGATGGTGCTGAAGGCTGCGTTCCAAATAGCACCCTTATCCCTTTATAGTGCACAACGTATGACCAGAGCCATATGGTTATTAGGGCACCATATAGGGAAGAGGGTGCCATATGGGACGTTCACAATGATGTCTTTCCTGGGCCATTACCTAATATGCATATCATTGAGTATTCAATGTGACAGGTCCTGGTCCAGAGAGGGCAGAGAGAGAGGGGTGTTAATTGAAGGTTGTGTCTCTGTCTCTGAAACTCCCAGACGTGACCGCTCTGAGAAGCGCACAGTTGCATGTGAATTACCGCATAGCAGCTCCCGTAGAATACACAATGCACTGGCTAGGAGGGAGTGAAGGACTAATGTGAATGTGCTGACGGACTGCGTCGTTCATAGGACTGTGTTGTCTGTCACGTCAACTCGAACTCACTGTGCTATACAGCAGCATGCGCCACGTGCATTATCTTAAGCACTCCTCATTCACCTCTCTCTTGCTGTTCATATAATGTATATAATGACACACACTGAACAAAAATATAAACGCAACTCGAGTCTACTGATTTACAGTTCATTTACAGTTCATATAAGGAAATCAGTCAATTGAAATCAATTCATTAGGCCGTAATTTATGCATTTCACATGACTGGGAATACAGATATGCATCTGTTGGTCACAGATACCTTAAAAAAAAGTAGGGAAGGCCTCCCGAGTGGTGCAGCGGTCTAAGGCACTGCATCGCAGTGCTAAGGCGCCACTACAGACTATGGTTCGATCCCAGGCTGTCACAGCCGGCCTGTGACCGAGAACCTCGTAGCCCCAGCGTCGTCCGGGTTAGGGGAGGGTTTTCGCCGGTGAGGGGGGTCTCCTTGGCTCATCGCGCTCTAGCGACTCCTTGTGGCGGGCCGGGCACCTGTAAGCTGACTTTGATCGTTAGTTGATCGTTAGTTGAACAGTGTTTCCTCTGACACATTGGTGCGGCTGGTAGCCGGGTTAATCGAGCAGTGTGTTAAAAAGCAGCTCGGCTAGGCGGATCATGTTTCGGGGGACGCATGACTCAACCTCCGCCTCTCCCGAGAAGTTGGGGAGTTGATGCGATGAGAAAAGATTGTAAGTACTAATTGTGGAGAAAAGGTAGGGCCGTTGACCAGAAAGCTAGTCAGTATCTGGTGTGACCACCATTTGCCTCATCCAGTGCGACACATCTTTGCATAGAGATGATCAGGCTGTTGATTTGTGACCTGTGGAATGTTGTCCCACTCCTCTTCTATGGCTATGCAAAGTTGCTGGATATTGGCGTTGTCATACACGTAGATCCAGAGGATCCCAAACATGCTCAGTGGGTGACATGTCTGGTGAGTATGCAGGCCATGGTAGGACTGGGCTTTCAGGAATAGTGTAAAGATCCTTGCGACATGGAGCTTTGCATTATCATGCTGAAACATGAGGTGATGGCGGCAGATGAATGGCACGACAATGGGCCTCTGGATCTCATCACGGAACCTCAGTGCATTCAAATTGCCATCGATAAAATACAATTGTGTTCGTTGTCTGTAGCTTATGCCTGCCCATACCATAACCCCACCGCCACCAGGGGACAGTCTGTTCCCAATGTTGGCATCAGCAAAGTGCTCACCCACACTGCCCCATCTGCCCGGTACAGTTGAAACTGGGATTAATCTGTGAAGAGCACACTTATCCAGCATGCCAGTAGCCATTGAAGGTGAGCATTTGCCCACTGAATTCGGCTATGACGCCGAACTGCAGGTTGGTGAAGACCCTGGTAAGGACGACAAACACACAGATGTGCTTCCCTGACAGTTTGTGCAGAAATGATTTAGTTCTGCAAACCCACAGCTTCATCAGCTGTCCGGGTGGCTGGTCTCAGACGATCCTGCAGGTGAAGAAGCCGGATGTGGAGGTCCTGGGCTGGCGTGTTTATAGGTGGTCTGCGGTTGTGAGGCCGGTTGGACATACAGCCAAATTCTCCCAAAAATAAGTTGGAAGCTTAAAGTCGAGGAGAAATGCTTACTAAAAGGGATGTAAAAAATGTGTGCATAACATTTTAGAGAAACAAGCTTTTTGTGCGTATGGAACATTTCTGGGATCTTTTATTTCGGTTCATGAAACATGGGACCAACACTTTACATGTTGAGTTTATATTTTTGATCAGTGTATTATGGTAGTCAATGCAACATAATGTCTAACAAAGGCACCTGATTCTAGTACGTCCTGTGAAAGCTTCGTTTTCCATTTTGACCCCTATCCATTTGTACAGTGATACATTTCCTTAGTGGCTGTGAGTTCAGTGACTGAACATATTTCTTTATTTTTTTATTTTTCTGGATTATGTGTGTATTGTTTTATTTTTTATTGCTATATAATACTGCACTGTTGGAGTTAGAAACACAAGCATTTCGCTGCACCGGCGATTACATCTGAAAATATGTGTATGCTGCCAATAAACTTTTATTCGATTTCAATGACCAACAACAATTAATGCAAACAGCATGAACACGCATGCAGTAGAGTATGCAATATAGGGCTGGGAATTGCCAGGGACCTCACGGTACAATTTTATCACAATACTTAGGTGACAATACGACATGTTTTGCCTTTCTCACAATTCTATATGTATTGCGATTCGATACTGTGATTTTATTCCCATATGTCTGCTGCAGAGACACAAGAAAGCCATGAGAAAACAAGTTTTTAACAGTCATGGGAAATAAAAGTTCCTAAAAGCAATTAGCTCCCTATTTAAAAAGAATATGGCGAACAAGCTATGCAGGTACAGCCAACTGGTGCAAATATAACACTGCGATATTGTCAAAACGATACAATATATCGTCACAAAGAATATCCCGATATGTAACTATCATTTTTCCCCCCATCACTAATGCGATACATAAATATTTAACGCCATCAATTATGGATATCATATAGAAGAGCACGTCCCCCTCACACTCATTCAGCTTTGTCAGGCACAGTGATTTACTGTTAAGAGCAGCCATATTTGTCATAAAGAGTACAATGGTTTTTATCATAGAAATACAATCTAATAAAGTGATTCTATTTCTATGGCCATTTGAGGGCTGTGTTTAAAGTACTACATGTTTCTCTCTATGGACTCTCATTTTCCCCTAGTCGTAATGGACATTGGATCAATACATAGTTTAGCTAGTAGGTAATAATTACACTTTATCAATGGTCAAATCAAGGACAGTAATACCAAACAAAAATACAAGTACTACCATATGCTTGAGATTCTGCTGTTTGTTATTTCTGACATCAGGTGAATACAGTTTCTTACCTCACAGCAATGAGTCTGACACATCCACACCCTATTGGGCTCTCATCTGTCTGTACCTACTGTGTCTATAGGTAGGTAATCAAATAGATAGGTAATCATTCTCACTCACGCTTCACTTCAAGACCAATACATAAAACAACATCCAATAAGTAAGTGGAACACATCCATAGATGAGCCATAGAATCCAAACCCTCATCCCTTCACCATCGATGAACCAAAGCGTCACAACCCTTATCCTATCACCATACAGTCCAAACCCTCATCCATTTATTATGACCCCCATCACCATTAGCATCACCTCAGCCCTCTGTCCTTACCTTCCCCACTGAGTTCCAGGCCCTCCAGGGACATGACAAAGTCCTCCTCCAGGGAGAGTCTTCCAAACAGACTGCCAGCCATGTAGACCACCCACCGACCACCCACACACTCACAACTGAGAAGCTCCTCTCCTCCTCTTTATCCTTCCCTTCCACAGAGCGCCTCTGTCTCTCTCTGTCTCTCTCTCCCTCTCTCTCTCTCTCTCTCCTCCTCTCAATACCTACAGCTCTGTGGGCTGCCAAGGCTGATTGAGCCTCTCCCTCTGAACGGAAGCCTCTCAGAGGAGAGAAGGAGGGGGGAGATAGAGAAAGTGAGGGGGGGTGGGGGTAGAGCGACGCTTCTCCAGAGAGACAACACGAGAGAGGTGTGATGCTTGGAAATGGGGAAACGAGGCACAATCATCTTCAACTACCGGCCACTACTCAGTATGTGTGTGTGTGTTTGGAGGGAGAGCAGGTGGGGCTGAGAGAGGGATCTTCTGATTGGAATTTATACCTAGAACTTCCTTCCAGTTCAGTGACATCACCACAGTTCACCACCCATTGGATGTGTCCTAATTAGAGGTATTCACGGGTCCACCCAAGACCCTACCTGGGACTCCAGGGTCCAGGGTCCAAAAATATTTTCCTTTATGTCAGAGTCGGGTCCTGTTTGTTTGTCATCTGTTCTCGGGTCTATGCAACTACAGCTAATATACCCAGAATGGACCCAACCACGGCTCTGCCTAGCCTATAACATACACTGAACCAAAATATAAACGCAACATTTAAAGTGTTTCATGAGCTGAAAAGAAAAGGTCCCAGAAATGTTACATACGCACAAAAATCTTATTCTCAAAAGCAAATTGCACAAATTTGTTTACATCCCTGCCAGTGAGAATTTCTCCTTTGCCAAGATAATCCATTCATCTGACAGGTGTGGCATATCAAGAAGCTGATTAAACTGCATGATCATTACACAGGTTCACTTTGTGCTGGGGACAATAAAAGGCCACTCTAAAATGTGCAGTTTCGTGTGTATATATATATATTATATTAGCCACATGCTTTCTTGAGTAAGGCAGCTCCAAAATGCAGGTGTTTCAGGATAGCTCAGTGCTTTCTGTGGTGGTGGGGCAGCCAGCGGCAAATACAGAGCGTAGGGGTTGGTAATGTTCTCTAGTTGCGCCTTGATTGGCTCAGTGTTCTGTCACTCATGGGGACACAACATCACCGCAAAATCTACAGGGAGAGCTAGAACGTTCAAGCCCCTTTAGGTGCTGCCATAGATTTACATTAAAAGTGCCCGTCCAAGAAGGCTCAAGGTCATTGGCCACGGATAAATTTACGTCAAATCACGTTTTATCTACCATAGCTTTGATTGGACTGATCATGTCAACATCATACTTTCAAAATCTTAGCTAGCAAGCTAGACAAGCAGTCATCTTCATGAATCACATCACAATCTACTGGCAAATCATTTTCAATCCTTGTCACATGAAGAGAAATTAGAGATAAAACCTCTCGGTGCTCATCGGCCATAAACATTACACAAGAAGTCGGAAATCGCAAATTCAACAGTGAGTGGTTGGGAACGATTCAATGGCTAATTGCAAGCATCTCAAAGCAATCACTATTTTGCTTCCCCTGCCTGCTATTCAGTGGAGAGGTTGTGTGGTCCAAGTCTGGGTTTAAGGACTTAAAACATATAGACAACACATATAGACAACGCTGCTAAAATCGGATGACTGGGGAAATCAAAGTTGTGGCTCAGCTAGACACCACATATAGACGAGCCATCGACCATCACAACCAATAAACGGAAGAGAATAGGTACGCGCTTGCCAGAATTATAGCATGCATATAGCATGCATTGTGTGGCAATTGTGAGACAGCACTGCGGAGCCTGTTTGTACAACAGTTCTGACTTTGTGGTTCCCCACTAGTTTTAGAGAAAATGTCATAATTTATAATATGACATATGCTTGATTTGTGAAGCATTTTTGTAGTGATTATGAAACGTTTATGTATGCTATATAAAGCTTTTAATTGTACTTTGTTTAGAGTGGGACCCAGTTTTTACATGGTCCTTCGAGACAGATAATCGACTGAAAGGAAGGTGTTGTGGCATGCATGGCATGCATGTGTAGTGACTGTATGCATCCCTTGATGGACTTGCTGTCAGAAGCCTGCCTCTTGGAGTGATTGGACCTGAATCTCCGTCCCTGCACTGCTTTGGCGGTGTGTGTGTCAGGGGGGTTGGCTCAAACGCCCCTGTGCCTGACAGCGTGTTGAGTGATGGCATAGGTAGTATTAGAGCTTCCCCTCTCCCAATTCACAGTATTATTCCAACATCATAATTTGAAAATATATATAAAACACAGGAAATCACATTTTTGACTCTTCAACCAGAAGAGGAACTTGGCTGATAAACATTTTTTTAAATGTCACTCGAGTCCATTCGGGTCTGGTTCCAACTGTTTGGACCAGGGAAGACCTCTCGTTTTTTTTTATGGTTTGAGCTACAAACCATTAAAAGCTATCTATGAAAAACAGAAAATGTATGACGCTCACAAGCTACACAAGAGTCGTAGAAGGTAAGGGGTTCTTCTACATAGAAGATCATAGGAAATCTCAGGACAGTGTCTATAATACTGAAATAAGCTCACATAGTTCCTGTCAAAAACTCCAAACTCCACACAGTTGTCAGGATATTCATTTTCCACTGAGCAAACCATTTTTGTACTGACAGCATTCATTTTAATTCATTTTTATCAGGTTTTTGCATTGTCGGACCTTATTTTTTTTATTGAAATCTGTCAATAAAACTCATGAATGCAACTTTTTATGTCAAATAGTTTTGTGTTCTACTTGTAGCCCTGGTTGTCCTGAAAATAAAAAAGTAAAACACTTAATTGTGAGGCTAAATATAAGGGCTGGACATGCAGATAAATTAAAATTCGATAAATGAAAATCCTATTTTTGCTGGGGTCTCGGGACTGATAGGGTTAAATTCCCTGAAGGTTTTGCCATGCTTTGTACCCATTTTGTGGCCTGATTTCTGTCTATTTGTACTTACTATTGGACAGGGACAGGGCTCAGGGACAGTGGCAGTGACAAGGACAGTGAGGGAGAATGACATAAACAAGGATAGGGACACAGGCAGAAACAAGGACAAGGACAAGGACAGAGACAATAAATATCATATTCATTTATCACTCCACTGGGAGGGGGAGGTGAAGGAGAGAAGAGAGAGATGGAAGAGAGGGAAAACTGAGCTGTTTTCTTCTTATTTGGCTGGCTGAATCAATCTATTACCAAAAGTTGTATGGCCTCTGATGGAAAACATAAGTATATCGTGAGTTCGAGCAGGACGGAGAGAGTAGATGAATTTACTCTGATGGACATTCAACTCCCTTGAGATATTAATGTGCATTTATCAGGGATCAAGGTAAGACCCAGGCTATCGAAGTAACAATGTTTATTGTAGCAACAGGGGCAGGCAAAGACAGGTCAAGGCAGGCAGGGGTCAACAATCCAGGGTAAGGCAAAGGTACAGGACGGCAGGCGGACTCAGGGTCAGGGACAGGCAGAGTTCAGTAATCCAGAGGTGGAGCAAAGGTACAGGACAGCAGGCAGGGTCAGGGTCAGGGTCAGGCACAGAAGTCAGGCGGGCGGGTACAGGGTCAGGACAGGCAAAGGTCAAAAAGCAGGGGGACGAGGAAAGAGAGGCTGGGAAACGATAGAAGCTGACAGGAAAAACGCTGATAAGCTTGAACGAACAAGACGAACTGGCAGATGGGCGACCCCTGGAGGGGGGTGGAGACAAGTACAAGGACAGGTGAAACAGATCAGGGCGTGACAGCATTACATTTTTCTTTTTTTTTATCCACACATCAATCTATTTTTGTAAACTAGCCGAAGGGGAAGTCTCCCCGACTGAAGTTTTCAGTAACCTAGAATAAATTGTGCCTCCTAACCATTTCATGTCTCCCGTTTATGAAAAAGGATAGCATTTATCAGTGTAGATATTTCTGGCAATGGTATGCCAGATACAATTACATTTTGATTTGGAGCGAGCAGGTGGTTCATGCACTCAGTCAATGAACCTGTAACATTTTTATATGCAATGAATGGTGAGCAAAATGCTAAAAGTTACAGTGCTTTCAGAACCCTTCCATTTGCCAAATTTTGTCACGTTACATCCTTATTCTAAAATTGATTTAGATTTTTTTTTAAACATCCTCAGCAATCTACACACAATATCCCCATAATGACAAAGTGAAATCTGTTTTTTAGAAATTTCTGCACATTTATTAAAGATAAAAAAAGAAATAACTTATTTACATAAGTATTCAGACCCTTTGCTATGAGAAATTCGAAAATGAGCTCAGGTGCATCTTGTTTCCATTGATCATCCTTTAGCTGTTTCTAAAACTTAATTGGAGCCCACCTGTGGTAAATTCAATTGATTGAACGTGGACTTTGATCTGAAGCCATTCTTGTGATTGTTGTGACTTTGCCATTGTGGTTGTTTGTAGGCTTGTGTGGTCTTAAGTGAGTCTATGATCGTATACTATCCATTTGTATTTATTGTATGTTGCTCTTTCTATGCCATTTTAATATTTGAGAAATTAACCAATGATATTAGGCCACTCTTGGCCATGATTATAGACACCTGTGTGTCTTGACACTATATATATATCTATATCTATATCTATATATATATCCTCACATGGTCTCTCCTATCATTGCTATGCAGACGACACACAATTAATCTTCTCCTTTCCCCCCTCTGATAACCAGGTGGTGAATCGCATCTCTGCATGTCTGGCAGACATATCAGTGTGGATGACGGATCACCACCTCAAGCTGAACCTCGGCAAGACGGAGCTGCTCTTCCTCCCGGGGAAGGACTGCCCGTTCCATGATCTCGCCATCACGGTTGACAACTCCATTGTGTCCTCCTCCCAGAGTGCTAAGAACCTTGGCGTGATCCTGGACAACACCCTGTCGTTCTCAACTAACATCAAGGCGGTGGCACGTTCCTGTAGGTTCATGCTCTACAACATCCGCAGAGTACGACCCTGCCTCACACAGGAAGCGGCGCAGGTCCTAATCCAGGCACTTGTCATCTCCCGTCTGGATTACTGCAAATCGCTGTTGGCTGGGCTCCCTGCCTGTGCCATTAAACCCCTACAACTCATCCGCAGCCCGTCTGGTGTTCAACTTTCCCAAGTTCTCTCACGTCACCCCGCTCCTCCGCTCTCTCCACTGGCTTCCAGTTGAAGCTCGCATCCGCTACAAGACCATGGTGCTTGCCTACGGAGCTGTGAGGGGAACGGCACCTCCGTACCTTCAGGCTCTGATCAGGCCCTACACCCAAACAAGGGCACTGCGTTCATCCACCTCTGGCCTGCTCGCCTCCCTACCTCTGAGGAAGTACAGTTCCCGCTCAGCCCAGGCAAAACTGTTCGCTGCTCTGGCACCCCAATGGTGGAACAAACTCCCTCACGACGCCAGGTCAGCGGAGTCAATCACCACCTTCCGGAGACACCTGAAACCCCACCTCTTTAAGGAATACCTAGGATAGGATAAAGTAATCCTTCTACCCCCCCCCCCCCCCCCCCCCCTTAAAAGAGTTAGATGCACTATTGTAAAGTGGTTGTTCCACTGGATATCATAAGGTGAATGCACCAATTTGTAAGTCGCTCTGGATAAGAGCGTCTGCTAAATGACTTAAATGTAATGTTAAATGTAAATGTAATATATAAACGAGTCATCCCGCAGTGTCTGCGATTGTACCCTGATGAAGACAGCTTGCCTGTCGAAACGTTGGTAAATTAAATATTTTTGCATCTGAGCTCCTAGTGTCCTAGAGCGGCTCTCCTTTATTTTCAAGTTTTCTACTCCGCTAGCCAGCACCTCGCCTAAATAGCTGTGCGTTTCTTTTTCTTCTAAATTCAATTGATTGGACATGATTTGGAAAGGCACACAGCTGTCTATATAAGGTCCCACAGTTGACAGCGCATGTCAGAGCAAACGCCAAGTCATGAGGTCAAAGGAATTGTCCGTAGAGCTCTGAGACAAGATTGTGTTGAGGCAGAGATCTGGGGAAGGGTAGCAAACATTTTCTGCAGCATTGAAGTTACCCAAGAACACAGTGGCCTCCATCATTCTTAAATGGAAGAAGTCTGAAACCACCAAGACTCTTCCTAGAGCTGGCCACCCGGCCAAACTGAGCAATCGGGACAGAAGGGCCTTGGTCGGGGAGGTGACCAAGAACCCGATGGTCAATCTCACAGAGCTCTAGAGTTCCTCTGTGGAGATGGGAGAACCTTCCAGAAGGACAACCATCTCTGCAGCACTCCACCTATCAGGTCTTTATGGTAGAGTGGCCAGACGTAAGCCACACCTCAGTCAAAGGCACATGACAGCCCTCTTGAAGTTTGCCAAAAGGCACCTGAAGACTCTCAAACCATGAAAAACAAGATTCTTGGCCTGAATGCCAAGTGTCACTTCTGGAGGAAACATGGCACCATCCATACAGTGAAGCCTGGTGGTGGCAGAATCATGCTGTGGGGATGTTTTTTAGCGGCAGGGACTCGAAGACTAGTCAGGATCGAGGCAAAGATTAACAGAGCAAAGTACAGAGAGATCCTTGATGAAAACCTGTTGTTTCTCGTCAGCGTGTAGGGTAAATTACAGAATGCTACGAGCCAGGACATATGGGCTGGCCGATTTTAAGTATTTTGAGAAATAGACTCATTGGGCCAAAACGTAGTACTATTTCTGTCTCTCGCGTTTCAGGAGCGAGTAGACTCTGTCATTATTAATTTCTTGAGCCAGGACATAATATGGGCCGGCCAATTAGAAACATTTTAGTAGATATTTTAGCTTGACTGAAGCGAGTAATTATCTCTCCATCTCCCGCGTTTCAGTAGCGTGAGTAGAACAAGGTGTATTTCTTCATGTTACCGCACGTTCCGGTAAATATCGCGAAAATAACGCCTAAAAGGGTGAACGTGAGACGTCATTAGTAAACCCATTCCCTTGTTAAAGGGGACCATGTTGTGTTTGGAACCATCATTCCTGCACAAGTAAGGCTAGCTTTGCACTAGATGCTAAGCTAACACAGGGAGAGCAGACATTTTTTTCCCATCTTTGTTCACAAGGCAACACGCTGTGTTTTGGGAAACGGAAGAGACGCCCTTTGGACTCCTGTTTGATTTCAGCTTTCTGCGACCTGGTGGTGAAGAATCGGCAGTAATTAAAAAATATATATATTTCCATGTGACAGCAACCGTATTCTCACAACTGTTACAACGGGTTACACTTATGATATCCAGCCATTCTCAACTTATTGGATATCGTTGTCCCATTCAATTTAACAAGGAAGTTAAATTGCTGAACATACCTTTTCAGGTCGGTCATTTGGATGAGGTCCAAATTGATTTGTTTCAACCAATGAGACATTTTAAACTCCACATTAACCTAGATACAGCGACCCTTTCAGTTTAATTAAAGTTTAAGTCCCGGATAGCCGATACAGGTATGATTAATCATTAACATTGATTAATCAATTGTCACGATCGTGTGGCGGATTAACGGACCAAAATGCAGCAGTTGGAAAATAAGCCATCTTCTTTAATTATAACATGAAGATGAACACGACACAAAAACATATTAACAAAACAACAAAACGACCGTGAAGCTACAAACGTTGTGCACAAACATACAGGCTACTAACGTTCTTACATAGACAATTACCCACAACCAATGAGAGCCTATGGCTACCCTAAATAAGGCTCCCAATCAGAGACAACCGAAATCAGCTGTCTCTAATTGGGAACTCATTCAGGTAACCATAGACTCTTCTAGATAACTCACCAACATAGACAACGCTAGACATCTACACTCAACACAAAACCATATATTACACCCCATAACCCCTTTACCAAATAAACACCCAAAACCAACAAAATATAAACATTCCCCATGTCACACCCTGACCTAACTAAAATAATCAAGAAAACAAAGAATACTAAGGCCAGGGCGTGACATAACCCCCCCCTTGAGGCGCGAACTCCGGGCGCACCATACACAGTCTAGGGGAAGGTCTGGGTGGGCTTCCCTCCACGGTGGCGGCTCCAGCTCTGGTCGTGGTCCCCACTTCACCACAGTCCCTAACCACCTCCTTAGTTTCTTCAAAATAACCCCTCTCCACATTAATCCCATTGCATTAAGGGGGAGTTCCGGATTAAGGGCCAGTACCAGGGTAAGGGGCAGTACCAGGATCAGGGGCAGTACCAGGATCAGGGGCAGCACCAGGGTAAGGGGCAGCACCAGGGTAAGGGCAGCACCAGGGTAAGGGGCAGCACCAGGGTAAGGGGCAGCTCCAGGGTAAGGGGCAGCTCCAGGGTAAGGGGCAGCTCCGGACTGAGGAATGGCAGCTCCGGACTGAGGGACTGCAGCTCCGGACTGAGGGACTGCAGCTCCGGACTGAGGGACTGCAGCTCCGGACTGAGGGACGGCCCATGGCTGGCTGACAGATCTGGCTGCTCATGGCTGGCTAACTGATCTGGCTGCTCATGGCTGGCTGACGGATCTGGCTGCTCATGGCTAGCTGACGGATCTGGCTGCTCATGGCTGGCTGACGGATCTGGCTGCTCATGGCTAGCTGACGGATCTGGCTGCTCATGGCTAGCTGACGGATCTGGCTGCTCATGGCTAGCTGACGGATCTGGCTGCTCATGGCTAGCTGACGGATCTGGCTGCTCATGGCTAGCTGACGGATCTGGCTGCTCATGGCTAGCTGACGGATCTGGCTGCTCATGGCTGGCTGACGGATCTGGCTGCTCATGGCTAGCTGACGGATCTGGCTGCTCATGGCTGGCTGACGGATCTGGCTGCTCATGGCTGGCTGACGGATCTGGCTGCTCATGGCTGGCTGACGGATCTGGCTGCTCATGGCTGGCTGACGGATCTGGCTGCTCATGGCTAGCTGACGGATCTAACTGCTCATGGCTAGCTGACTGATCTGGCTGATCCTGTCTGGTTGGCGGCTCTGGCAGATCCTGTCTGGTTGGCGGCTCTGGCAGATCCTGTCTGACGGACGGCTCTAGCGGCTCCTGTCTGGCTGGCGGCTCTAGCGGCTCCTGTCTGGCGGACGGCTCAGTGGGCTTCATGACATACGGCTCAACGCTCAGTCTAGCCCGGCCGATACGTGGAGCCGAAATGTACCGAACCGGGCTATGCACGCGTACAGGAGACACCGTGCGCTCTACTGCGTAACACGGTGTCTGCCCGTACTTCCGCTCTCCACGGTAAGTACAGGGAGTAGGCGCAGGTTTCCTACCTGACTTCGCCACACTCCCTTTAAGGCCCCCCCCAAGAAATTTTTGGGTTGTACTCACGGGTCTCCAGCCTTGTCTCCGTGCTGCCTCCTCATATCGCCTCCTCTCGGCTTTCGCTGCCTCCAGCTCTTCACGAGAGAGGCGATATTCTCCAGGTTGAGCCCAAGGTCCATCTTCTTCCAATTCGTCCTCCCAACTCCAGAGATCCTGTGTAGGTAGGTCCTGTTGCCGCCTTCCATGCCGCTTGGTCCTATGGTGGGTAATTCTGTCACGATCGTGTGGCGGATTAACGGACCAAAATGCAGCAGTTGGAAAATAAGCCATCTTCTTTAATTATAACATGAAGATGAACACGACACAAAAACATATTAACAAAACAACAAAACGACCGTGAAGCTACAAACGTTGTGCACAAACATACAGGCTACTAACGTTCTTACATAGACAATTACCCACAACCAATGAGAGCCTATGGCTACCCTAAATAAGGCTCCCAATCAGAGACAACCGAAATCAGCTGTCTCTAATTGGGAACTCATTCAGGTAACCATAGACTCTTCTAGATAACTCACCAACATAGACAACGCTAGACATCTACACTCAACACAAAACCATATATTACACCCCATAACCCCTTTACCAAATAAACACCCAAAACCAACAAAATATAAACATTCCCCATGTCACACCCTGACCTAACTAAAATAATCAAGAAAACAAAGAATACTAAGGCCAGGGCGTGACATCAATATAATTTAAATTAGCAAATTCATTCACATCCAAATCCCACATTACTGATCCAGTATTGATGGTTCATTAACGTCTTTAAATAGATTAAACTCGTTTCACAGCTTCCAACGACTCAAAACCCAAACCTTTAAAAAAAGTAACTTAAAACTTCTTATGGTGTAACGGCTGTCGCTCTCCTCATCCTCGGATGAGGTGAGGAGAGAAGGATCTTCAGACCAAAACGCAGCTTCAGGGAAATAAGCCATCTTTATTATAAATACGACGGCAACACGAAACAAAACAAAACACTTTCAAAACTACAAAAACAAGAAAACGACGTAGACGACAAAACCTGAACATGAACTTACTTAACTGAAACGTAAAACTCACGAAATGGAAACAGACTACATCGAAACGAAACAAACCGAAACCAGTCCCGTGTGGCGCAACGACATACACAAACACAGGAGACAATCACCCACAAACAAACAGTGAGAATGCCCTACCTAAATATGACTCTTAATTAGAGGAAAACGCAAACCACCTGCCTCTAATCAAGAGCCATACCAGGCAAACCAAAACCAACATAGAAACAGATAACATAGACTGCCCACCCAAAACTAACGCCCTGACCAATTACACATACAAAAACAACATAAAACTGGTCAGGACCGTTACATAACCCCCCCCTCAAGGTGCGAACTCCGGGCGCACCATCACAAAGTCCAGGGGAGGGTCTGGGTGGGCAGGTGACCACGGTGGTGGCTCCGGCTCTGGACGCTGTCCCCACACCACCATAGTCACTCCCCGTCTTCTTCTTCCCCTCCCAATGCCCACCCTAAAACTCACATCCCCTAAATAAACATCCAGCACCAGGAGAAGGGGCAGCACCGGGACAAAGGGCAGCACCGGGACAAGGGGCAGCACCGGGACAAGGGACAGCACCGGGACAAGGGGCAGCACCAGGATAAGGGGCAGCACCAGGATAAGGGGCAGCACCGGGACAAGGGGCAACACCGGGACAAGGGGCAACACCGGGACAAGGGGCAACACCGGGACAAGGGGCAGGTCCCGGCTGATAAACTCTGGCAGATCCTGGCTGAGGGACTCTGGCAGGTCTATGCAGGCTGACGGCTCTCGACGCTCATGGCAGGCTGACGGCTCTCGACGCTCATGGCAGGCTGACGGCTCTCGACGCTCATGGCAGGCTGACGGCTCTCGACGCTCATGGCAGGCTGACGGCTCTCGACGCTCATGGCAGGCTGACGGCTCTCGACGCTCATGGCAGGCTGACGGCTCTGGCTGCTCATGGCTCTCTGACGGCTCTGGCTGCTCATGGCTCTCTGACGGCTCTGGCTGCTCATGGCTCTCTGACGGCTCTGGCTGCTCATGGCTCTCTGACGGCTCTGGCTGCTCATGGCTCGCTGGCGGCTCTGGCAGATCCTGTCTGGTTGGCGGCTCTGGCAGATCCTGTCTGGTTGGCGGCTCTGGCAGATCCTGTCTGGTTGGCGGCTCTGGCAGATCCTGTCTGGTTGGCGGCTCTGGCAGATCCTGTCTGGTTGGCGGCTCTGGCAGATCCTGTCTGGTTGGCGGCTCTGGCAGATCCTGTCTGGCTGACGGCTCTAGCGGCTCCTGTCTGGCGGACGGCTCTAGCGGCTCCTGTCTGGCGGACGGCTCTGTAGGCTCATGGCAGACGGGCGGCTTTGCAGGCTCATGGCAGACGGGCGGCTTTGCAGGCTCATGGCAGACGGATGGCTCAGACGGCGCTGGGGAGACGGATGGCTCAGATGGCGCTGGGGAGACGGATGGCTCAGATGGCGCTGGGGAGACGGATGGCTCAGATGGCGCTGGGAAGACGGATGGCTCAGGCCGGATACGGCGCACTGTAGACCTGGTGCGTGGTGCCGGAACTGGAGGCACCGGGCTAAGGATAAGCACCTTCCTACTAGTGCGGGGAGCAGGAACAGGGCACACTGTATTCTCAAAGCCCACTCCACTACTGATGCGCGGCACCGGCACTGGTGACGCCGGGCTGAGGACAAGCACATCAGGATTAGTAGGGGGAGAAGATACAGTTTGTACAGGGCTCTGGAGACGCACTGGTAGCTTAGTGCGTGGGGCCGGAACTGGAGGCACCGGGCTAGATACACGCACTACAGGGAGAGTGCGTGGAGGAGGAACAGGGCTCAGGATACGCACTGGTAGCCTAGTGCGTAGTGTAGACACTGTAGGTACTAGGCTGGGGCGGGGAGGTGGTGCCGGAAATACCGGACCGTGGAGACGTACTGGCACTCTTGAGCATTGAGCCTGCCCAACCTTACCTGGTTGAATGCTCCCGGTTGCCCGACCAGTGCGGGGAGGTGGAATAACCCGCACCGGCCTATGTAGGCGAACCGGGGAAACCATGCGTAAGGCAGGTGCCATGTATGCCGGCCCGAGGAGACGCACTGGAGACCAGACGCGTTGAGCCGGCCTCATGACACCTGGCTCAATACTCAATCTAGCCCTACCAGTGCGGGGAGGTGGAATAACCCGCACTGGGCTATGCACTCGTACAGGAGACACCGTGCGCTCTACTGCGTAACACGGCGCCTGCCCGTACTCCCGCTCTCCACGGTAAGCCTGGGAAGTGTGCGCAGGTCTCCTACCTGCCCTTGGCCCACTACCTCCTAGCCCCCCCCCCAAGAAATTTTTGGGTGTTACTTACGGGCTTTTTTGGCTTCCGTGCCAGACGCGTTCCCTCATAGCTCCGGTTCCTCTCTCCGGTAGCCTCTGCTCTCCTCCGTGCCTCCAGCTCAGCTTTGGGACGGCGATATTCTCCCTGCTGTGCCCATGGACCTCTCCCGTCCAATATTTCCTCCCAAGTCCAGAAATCCTTGTTGCCCTGTCGAGCTTTCCCTTGCCGCTTGGTCCTAATTTGGTGGGTGATTCTGTAACGGCTGTCGCTCTCCTCATCCTCGGATGAGGTGAGGAGAGAAGGATCTTCAGACCAAAACGCAGCTTCAGGGAAATAAGCCATCTTTATTATAAATACGACGGCAACACGAAACAAAACAAAACACTTTCAAAACTACAAAAACAAGAAAACGACGTAGACGACAAAACCTGAACATGAACTTACTTAACTGAAAGGTAAAACTCACGAAATGGAAACAGACTACATCGAAACGAAACAAACCGAAACCAGTCCCGTGTGGCGCAACGACATACACAAACACAGGAGACAATCACCCACAAACAAACAGTGAGAATGCCCTACCTAAATATGACTCTTAATTAGAGGAAAACGCAAACCACCTGCCTCTAATCAAGAGCCATACCAGGCAAACCAAAACCAACATAGAAACAGATAACATAGACTGCCCACCCAAAACTAACGCCCTGACCAATTACACATACAAAAACAACATAAAACTGGTCAGGACCGTTACATATGGCTGCATCCCGCTACCGGGATCGATATGACAGCAGCCAGTGAACGTGCAGGGCGCCATTTTCAAAACATCAAAAATCTCATAATTAAAATTCCTCAAACATACATGTATCTCATACCATTTTAAAGCTATTCTTGTTGTTAATCCCACCACAGTGTCCGATTTCAAATATGCTTTACAGCAAAAGCACCACAAACGATTATGTTAGGTCACCACATATAGCCACAGAAAAACACAGCCATTTTTTTCCAGTGAAAGAGAGGAGTTTCAAAAAGCACAAATAGAGATAAAATTAATCACTAACCTTTGATGATCTTCATCAGATGACACCAATAGGAGTTCATGTTACACAATACATGTATGTTTTGTTTGATAAAGTTCATATTTATCAAAATATGAGTTTACATTGGCGCTTTACATTCACTAGTTCCAAAAACATCCAGTGATTTTGCATAGCCACATCATTCAACAGAAATACTCATAAATGTAGATGATAATACAAGTTATACACATGGAATTATAGATATACCTCTCCTTGATGTAACCGCTGTGTCTGATTTCAAACAAACATTACGGAATAAGCCAGCCATGCAATAATCTGAGACGGCGCTCAGAAGAATTAGTCACAATTAGCCGCCATATTGACGTTAACATAAACAAGAAATGACATGATAAATATTCCCTTACCTTTGATGATCTACATCAGAAAGCACTCCAGGAATCCCAGGTCCACAATAAATGTTTGTTTTGTTCGATAATGTTGGTTATTTATGTCCAAATACGTTATTTTGTTAGCGCGTTTGGTATATCCAAACGCTCATTCTGGTCAGCGTTACATCGGACAAAAACTTCAAAAGGTTATATTACAGGTCGAAGAAACATTTCAAACTAAGTACAGAATCAATCGTTAGGATGTTTTTAACATATAGCTTCAATAAAGTTCCAACCGGCGTATTCCTTCTTGTCTTCATGAGAAATGGAACGCAAGTTTGTACCATGAGGAATAAGCGTGATCAGAAAATGGCTGACTGCCAGACACCTGAAAGATTCTGCTATCATTCACTCCCACAACACCATAGAAGTCTCATTATAATTTCTATTGATGGTTGACATCTATTGGAACCCCTAGGCAGTGCAACATCATTAATGTCTCAAGGGGGTTTCATTGGGGACTCTGGTGAATACATACAAAGCTCAGATTTCTCACTTCCTGTTTTGATTTGTCCTCAGGATTTTGCTGCCATATGAGTTCTGTTATACTCACAGACATCATTCAAACAGTTTTAGAAACTTTAGAGTGTTTTCTATCCAATACTAATAATAATATGCAAATATTAGCAACTGAGACTGAGGAGCAGGCCGTTTACTTTGGGCAACTTATTAATCCAAGCTACTCAATACTGCCCCCCAGCTATAAGAAGTAAAACATGTTTTTAAAGAATGTGCAAGCTATCAGAGGGGGTGGTCCTCAGTCCCCCGCTAATTAGTGAACCTTCACCCATAAAAGGATTCATCGCTGACCTCGGCACTGACTATGCCATTAGTGGAAAAACAGCAGATATTGTGACAAAAGTTCTCCAAAATCAAGCATCGGGCGCAGGCCTTGTAAAGGTTCTCTCCAGTTTAGCCCTGATGTATCGCCATCAGAGATAGTGCACAGCTGAAGCACGAGCAAGAAATGGCTGATATGAAGGGACAGGTGGAGAGAACAGGGAAACTAATGACAAAAGCAGAAAGGGAAAACGTTCTGCTAGCCGAGGAACTTTTGAAAACTAAACAATTAAAAGTAATTGCAAAAACTTATGACGATGAACGAGCACAAACTCTCCAACAAAATTGTCTTCTACAGGAACAACTCGATTTAGCCAAAACTAAATACGATGAAGTTCACGCCAAACTAGATAAATCTGACGAGTCATCTATAAACAGGAGCGCGCAATTTGCTGTTTTGAAAAACATTACTCAAAGCAATAATGTTCTAGTCCAAATGCTGCAGACCAAAGACGATCAGTTAATGACGATTTTGGATGACAATCGAAATATCGATTTCTAAGCAAGCGGAGGAAATCTCACCAAAGAATCTCTCAATCTGTTCTCAAGACCTCTACCTGCACACCATGACAGATAAGTATGAGGCCGAACGGAGCAAGTGCGAAACTCATGTGTATGAAATAAGTACTCTAAGCGCCCAAGTGGACTCTGCTATGCAGCAGAATACCACCATTAGGTACCATCTGGAGGAATTCCAGAACAGTCACGCACTACAGCGTGACTACCCAATCATGCAACCTAGCTCGCAACCGGAGCTCGGTACACAAAGGAGTGAAGATGAAAGAAGGTTTCAGACTTTGCCTCCCTCAGGTGTCCCTCAGTCTTCTCTTCTTGGCCATTTGGCACAGAGTAATATGGGGCCTCCTCGCCAACAAAGCCAAAGCTTGGCTTCTCCACTTGGCCTTTCGGCCACAATTTCCCCACGGGATGAAGCCAACAATATCCGCCCACTTGGCACGGAACGCCTTGACAAACTCGGCAAAAACTTCTGCCCCTTTGACACCGTTCCAGGGAAGCTAAACGACATTAGCCGACATATACAGTGGAGAGAACAAGTATTTGACACACTGCCGATTTTGCAAGTTTTCCTACTTACAAAGCATGTAGAGGTCTGTAATTCTTATCATAGGTACACTTCAACTGTGAGAGACGGAATCTAAAACAAAACTCCAGAAAATCACATTGTATGATTTGAAAAAGGGAAAAAGTGAAGTCAATATGACTAAACGTGGAATTGTTGGACAACAGGGTTAGGGTTACATTAACAATCAAATTACTCTCTCTCTCTCTCACTCGAGACCCTATCCAGGGCCCGCGCGATCAAAGAACAAGCCCACCGGCTTTGTCTATAGACTCTGATACAAAGATTGCGAAGAAAAAGGTAAAAAGCTTTGCAAGAGCCAAGTCCACTCAAAACCCGATTAGCCAATCTGTCTTCACCATGAACAGAAATGACACATCACATCGTAGCGAACAACAACTACACTTTTTGGGGAATAAGCCTCGAATTTGAACCCCTTCTACTCGAAGCAGACTTGATGGATCGGAAAACCAACCAAGTATGGTCACAGGTCACAGTGCCGTCTCCACTGACCACACTGTCTGCTCCTAACGCTAGCTGCAATGCAGTCCTCCACGAAGGGTATCTGTCGACAGCACACCTTGGGAAAAAGACGTTTCAAAACCTCTTGAAGCGGAATCTGACCCAAGGAGATATTACGATATCTCGTCACATTCAATCAGCAAACCTGGTTGACCCTTATTTCCATGGTTTCGAGCCAGCAGTCTCTGTGAATGAGCAACTTCCTTCCTCCTTGGAGTCGTGCATTACTGTAGCTGAGATGAACTTCTCTTGTTCTCTTGACACTTCCGCAAGCACTGCGGCCGTTTTAGGAATAAAAGCATTGACGTGCAAAGTGTACTCTGCTTCCGATGATATATTTTCCACTTTGAAGAGGACTGAAACCCCTCAAAATGTAACTAACAGCGTCAGTCCCGCAACTGACCTGATGACCCCCACTGGTGAAACACGATATCACAGACATATGTCCTCGTCTCACTTCGCAGGTACTGGAACAGCTGCCACATGCGGACGCTGTGGTGACTGACAAACACCAGGAGATTTGGTTGAAATGTTACAGCCAATCTAATAACAATGCGGCCGCTGACAACTCGTACAAAGGGTCCGAGGCACAACTTTTTGGTTGTGCCTCGGACACCAACCGCTGGTGGGGGGGACAAGAGACACAAAGGGGGGAATACTAGCCCAGGCCCATGATGAGCCTCATCGGGGCCGGTGGGAGGGGGGGGGTGAGACTACGAGGCCGCCAGAGCAGGAAACAAATCGAGTTGTAAACTTCCCCATGAGAACAGAGAGAAGCGGACAGGGCCCTCCACGGGGATAACCTTAGAACACATCTGAGATATCACTGAGGTGTACCACACTGATCGTAAAAGAAGTCCAGTGGACTTTCCACCTCCAAAACAAATGGAAACAATAATCAAATACAATGCAACTAGTAAAATGCTCTAATCATGTGTCCGGGTAGGATAACATTTCAGAATAAATCGGTAGGATAACTGGTCCCCTTGAGTACCAGTACCATGCCAGCAGTCAGTCCAGCCACAATCAGTAAGAAGGTTATAGACCTCACAATTCAAATTGATATTGATAACAGCGACAGAGGAGTTAGTAGTCACTCAGATTGCAACACGTGGAAGGGAATCTCTAAAACACTCTTCTGATGGTTAACACACATGCCACTAATAAATAGAGCCCCCCATTCAGGAGAAAAGTTATTAAAAGTCATGAACCATGATCACACTGTGTACGACCAGTTCCGTGCTTGTAGAGTACTTCCGTCGTGAGGTCTCCTCCGTGGATAACATAGCTATGAAATAAACTCCATCATACCTATCGCCACTACAATGGTGTAAGACACAGTGACTCGTAGTAAACCTACTTCAGGTCCACTTAACATATGTCTCGAGGTCGGCATCAATTCTTACTGACCTCCAGGCATTGACATGAAAATGATCTGATGACGTCAGACTCATTCTGAACAGGTTGCAACCCACTTCTTTCCCTTGGCATGTGCGCTTGTGTAAGCCTAAACGCACATGTACAAAGGAACATTTCATGAGGATTTATGCTAGGATCACTTAAGGGTCCGAGCAAAATACCAGCTTTACATTAGTAAAGTTGAACATTTACCCTGAGGCCTTTGACTCTACAGCTACCGTACTCACAAGTTTCTCCCCAGAGGTCCATATGTCATCCCTGTAGACTGTCCGAAGCTGGTGCCTTACAGCTTTAGACTTATCATGAGGAGGCACTATCCTTCGTGTGGTGGACCATTGTTGATACACACAGGAAACTGTTGAGCGTGAAAAACCCAGCAGTGTTGCCGTTCTTGACACACTCTTGACACACTCAAGAGTGTGAAATTCACTGCTCAACTTACAGTAGGGACCTTATTGAAATTCACTGCTCAACTTACAGTAGGAACCTTATAGATAATTGTATGTGTGCGGTACAGAGATGGGGTAGTCGTTTAAAAAACATGTTAAACACTATTATTGCACACAGAGTGAGTCCATGCAACCTATTATGTGACTTGTTAAGCACATTTTTGCACCTGAACTTATTTAGTCATGCTATAACAAAAGAGTTGAATACTTATTGACTCAAGACATTTTAGCTTTTCATTTTTTATTAATTTGTAAATATTTCTAAAAACATAATTCCACTTTAACATTATGGGTATTGTGTGTAGATCAGTGGCACAAAATCTCAAAGTATTCAATTGTAAATCCAGGCTGCAACACAACAAAATGTGGAAAAAGTCAAGGGATGTGAATACTTTCTGAATACACTGTATGGGTAACATGGTTGACGAGTTATTCTCGATCCACTCAGTTTTCCACCACAAAACACCAGAAAATGTCCAGAAAGAGCAGAACCAGCTTTTACAATCTGATTTGACTATTTAGTTCACATAACAGGTTTGACCTTAAAATGAGGGGCAGATGTATGTGAAACACTAATCACATTAAATGAATTACAATCTTCAGAAAGGACTTTCTCAAAGCAACAAAATAACTATGGCTTTACAATGATGGTGACAACTTGAAGAAATATTGGATTTTGCTGAATGCTGAAATTTGGCACTTTGGCAAGTCTTTAACCGTAGACTTGGGGGAGGTGAGAGAATGAGAGGAAGTGAGAGAGAGAGAAAGGGGGATGTTTTAACCTTCTCCTCTGATGAATGAGGCATATTTACACATAACAGAGAGAAACACAGCTAAAGAGAAAGGGAGCGGGATGGAGGGAAGCATGGAAGACAGTGATGGAGGGCTAAAGGGAGAGAAAGGGAGAGAGGCATAAAGAGAGATAAAACATTAAAATGGGAGAGTGAGGGATGGAGAGAGCGAGAGAGAGAGGATCAGGGAGGGACAGTTTATCACAGGACAGTTTATCACTCCTCTAATGTGACTTAATTATGTGTCTAACGGAGCAGTAAAGTCAAACTCAGACTTATCAATCTGAATAGAAGGATCTGTCTGTTATCAGCCCTCATTGCCCTCCAATGGAGGCACACTGCCCTTGGTGCGTGCCCTTCAGGCAAGGCTTCTCTAGTGGGTGGGTCGTTCCACAAAATGAATGCGCCTTTTGAATTTTAACTAGAGATTGTGTACCAATATTGTATTTTAAAAGCCTTTTATATTAAATGAAGTGCCCTTTAATATGGACTACATGGAGAATTCTATAAATATCTTAATATGATTAACACCTTGGACCTCTACCTCTCACGCTTTCTCTCTCTCTCTCAAACACACACCCACAGGGCCGGTCCTAGCCTTTTGGGGGCCCTAAGCGAGATTTGGTTGGATGGCCCCCCCACCTCGCAGCAAAAATATTTTAGTGGCCCAGCTCTTGAGGGCAGAGAGAAAATGTTTCATTTTTAAGTTGTTTTTTTGCCAAGACTAATGTCATGTTAATGATATCTGAGTGAAAGTGAAAATCAATGGACTAACTTTTCAATCAACATTTTTTGCTGTAATGTAATGGCTAATTGACTGTCAGAACAAGAGACAAACTGATGATACACAACCAAATTTCACATTGCAACTTGTGTATTCTACTATTCTAACTCTCAACAGTAAGCTGAGACCCCGACTAAGTTCATAAGAAAAGGAGTCCCTAAGTGTCGCTTAAGCATGGAGCCACACACGTACACATACCTTTCTCACCCCTCTCTCTCTCGCTCTCTCTGTCTCTCTCTAGCGCTCTGTCACGATGAGGCCAAGCCACTTACCAGACTCTGAGTTGGCTGATGCCACAGGCATTTTGGAAATCTGGTACTCCCAAATCCTCTTCTCCGAATCTTGTTAGGTCAACTGGAGAGAGAATGTGAGGGGAGGAAAGAAGGAGAAGTACATGTGAACGTAACAGCCGTGAATTATTGACCTGTTATCAATACAATCGCCCTAAAACACCAAACACGAGCTGAAAAGAGGGAAAGGAAGAAAGAGAGAAGGAGAGGAAAGAAAAAAGGAAGTGAGGGTGGGTGGGAGCTCACAAGGGGGAGGGAGACTGAGGCAGTTTCTCTCACATGTTATTTGTGCCCAGTGCCCACCCAGACCAAATAGAGTTTCCATGCCCACACATGCCCAGTCTCCTACGCCCCCCCCCCCTTCCTGTAAGTGGATAAAAGTGTCTGCTAAATTACTAAAAAGCAGATATTGAATATCCCTTAGAGCATGGTGAAGTTATTAATTACACTTTGAATGGTGTATCATTACACGCAGTCACTACAAAGATACAGGCCTCCTTCCTAACTCAGTTGCCAGAGAGGAAGGAAACTGCTCAGGGATTTCACCATGAGGCCTACAGTGCTTTTAAAACTATCGGCCTATATCGAATCTTCCATTCCTCTCAAAAAAAAATGAAAAATCTGTTGAACAGCAACTCACTGCCTTCCTGAAGACAAACAATATATACGAAATGCTTCAGTCTGGTTTTAGACCCAATCATAGCACTGAGACTGCACTTGTGAAGGTGGTAAATGACCTTTTAATGGCATCAGACCGAGGCTCTGCATCTGTCCTCGTGCTCCTAGACCTTAGTGCTGCCTTTGATACCATCGATCACCACATTCTTTTGGAGAGATTGGAAACCCAAATTGGTCTACACGGACAAGTTCTGGCCTGGTTTAGATCTTATCTGTCGGAAAGATATCAGTTTGTCTCTGTGAATGGTTTGTCCTCTGACAAATCAACTGTACATTTCGGTGTTCATCAAGGTTCCGTTGTGGAACCACTATTGTTTTCACTATATATTTTACCTCTTGGGGATGTCATTCGAAAACATAATGTTAACTTTCACTGCTATGCGGATGACACACAGCTGTACATTTCAATGAAACATGGTAAAGCCCCAAAACTGCTCTCGCTAGAAGCCTGTGTTTCAGACATAAGGAAGTGGATGGCTGCAAACTTTCTACTTTTAAACTCGGACAAAACTGAGATGCTTGTTCTAGGTCCCAAGAAACAAAGAGATCTTCTGTTGAATCTGACAATTAATCTTGATGGTTGTAAAGTCGTCTCAAATAAAACTGTGAAGGACCTCGGCATTACTCTGGACCCTGATCTCTCTTTTGACGAACATATCAAGACTGTTTCAAGGACAGCTTTTTCCATCTACGTAACATTGCAAAAATCAGAAACGTTCTGTCCAAAAATGATGCAAAAAAATGAATCCATGTTTTGTTACTTCTAGATTAGATTACTGCAATGCTCTACTTTCCGGCTACCCCGATAAAGCACTAAAAAAACTTCAGTTAGTGCTAAATACGGCTGCTAGAATCCTGACTAGAACCCAAAAATGTGATCATATTACTCCAGTGCTAGCCTCCCTACACTGGCTTCCTGTTAAGGCAAGGGCTGATTTCAAGGTTTTACTGCTAACCTACATAGCATTACATGGGCTTGTTCCTACCTATCTTTCCGATTTGGTCCTGTCGTAAATACCTACACGTACGCTACGGTCACAAGACGCAGGCCTCCTAATTGTCCCTAGAATTTCTAAGCAAACAGCTGGAGGCAGGGCTTTCTCCTATAGAGCTCCATTTTTATGGAATGGTCTGCCTACCCATGTGAGAGACGCAGACTCTGTCTCAACCTTTAAGTCTTTACTGAAGACTCATCTCTTCAGTGGGTCATATGATTGAGTGTAGTCTGGCACAGGAGTGTGAAGGTGAACGGAAAGGCTCTGGAGCAACGAAACACCCTTGCTGTCTCTGCCTGGCCGGTTCCCCTCTCTCCACTGCGATTATCTGCCTCTAACCCTATTACAGGTGCTGAGTCACTGGCTTACTGGTGCTCTTTCATGCCGTCCCTAGGACAGGGGTGCGTCACTTGAGTGGGTTGAGTCACTGACGTGATCTTCCTGTCTGGGTTGGCGCCCCCCCTTGGGTTGTGCCGTGGCGGAGATCTTAGTGGGCTATACTCGGCCTTGTCTCAGGATGGTAAGTTGGTGGTTGAAGGTATCCCTCTAGTGGTGTGGGGGCTGTGCTTTGGCAAAGTGGGTGGGGTTATATCTTTCCTGTTTGGCCCTGTCCGGGGGTATCATCGGATGGGGCCACAGTGTCTCCTGACCCCTCCTGTCTCAGCCTCTAGTATTTATGCTGCAGTAGTTTATGCGTTGGCGGGCTATGGTCAGTTTGTTATATCCGGAGTCCTGTCTTATCCGGTGTCCTATGTGAATTTAAGCATGCTCTCTCTAATTCTCTCTTTCTCTCTTTCTTTCTCTCTCTCGGAGGACCTGAGCCCTAGGACCATGCCTCAGGACTACCTGGCATGATGACTCTTTGCTGTCCCCAGTCCACCTGACTGTGCTGCTGCTCCAGTTTCAACTGTTCTGCCTGCGGCTATGGAACCCTGACCTGTTCACCGGACGTGCTACCTGTCCCAGACCTGCTGTTTTCAACTCTCTAGAGACAGCAGGAGCGGTACAGATACTCTTAATGATCGGCTATGAAAAGCCAACTGACATTTACTCCTGAGGTGCTGACTTGCTGCACCCTCGACAACTACTGTGATTATTATTATTTGACCATGCTGGTCATTTATGAACATTTGAACATCTTGGCCATGTTCTGTTATAATCTTGACCCGGCACAGCCAGAAGAGGACTGTCCACCCCTCATAGCCTGGTTCCTCTCTAGGTTTCTTCCTAGGTTTTGGCCTTTCTAGGGCGTTTTTCCTAGCCACCGTGCTTCTACACCTGCATTGTTTGCTGTTTGGGGTTTTAGGCTGGGTTTCTGTACAGAACTTTGAGATATCAGCTGATGTAAGAAGGGCTATATAAATACATTTGATTTGATTTGATTTACAGAGTTTAATGTCGGTGATAGGAGAAAACTGAGGATGGACCAACAAAAGTGTAGTTACTCCACAATACTAACCTAGTTGACTGAGTGAAAAGAAGGAAGCCTGTACAGAAATAAAATATTCCAAAACATGCATCTTGTTTGCAACAAGGCACTAAAGTAATACTGCAAAAAATGTGTCAAAGCAATTCACTTCTTGCCCTGAATACAGTGTTATGTTTGTGGCAAATCCAATACAACACATGACTGAGTACAGCTCTCCATATTCTCAAGCATATAGTGCTGGCTGCATCATGTTATGGCTATACTTGTAGTCGTTATGGACCGGGGAGTTTTTCAGGATAAAAAAGAAACGTAACGGAGCTAAGCACTTGTACAATTCTAAAGGAAAATCTGGTTCAGTCTGCTTTTCGCCAGACACTGGAAGATGAATTCACCTTTTAGCAGGACAATGATGTAAAACACAAGGCCAAATCTACACACGAGTTACTTACCGAGAAGACATCGAATGTTTCTGAGTGGCCGAGTTACAGTTTTGACTTAAATCTGCTTGTATTGTACCATCCAGGTGTGTAAAGCTCTTAGAGACTTACCTAAAAAGACTCACAGCTGTAATTGCTGCAAAAGGTGATTATAACATGTATTAACTCAGGGGTATGAATACTTATGTAAATTTGATATTTAATTTTCTATACATTTGCAGACATTTATAAAAACATGTTTTGACTTTTTCATAATGTGGTACTGTGTGTAGATGGGAGAGAAAAAAAATATTTTAATCCATTTTGAATTCAAGCTGTAACACATCAAAATGTGGAATAAGTTAAATGGTATGAGTACTTTCTGAAGGCCCTGTACACACAAACACACAGACAAATGACAGAGCTTGTTGAAAGTATGCTGGGAGCAGGCGCGTGGTAGAGCCCTGCAAGGCATTAATTTGCAGCCTACGTCCTACTCAGGCCCGGCCCAGGTCTGCCCGAAACCAGAAATAACTTTCTCGGTTAGTAAATCCATTAGCTGCACCTCTCTGTCTGTCACTCGCTCCCTGTGCACAGCTTGTTCTGCATGAGCTCCGCCCATGGCGGCTCTTGAGTCTTTGAGTATCCATAGCAACGGCTCCGCTTGGGCTGCTCTGCTTAATGAAGAGACATGAGAGAGCAGTTAGCTACTACTTATCGTCACTCTAAACTACGGCAAAATTCAAGGAGCATGATTATTTTCCATCATATTTGATGAGGTTGAAGCACTTCTGACACCGTGTTATGATCTTATATGACTGCACTGAGCGGCAGATCACGAGCCAATGTCTCAGCTTCAAAATGTTAGTTGCCAATTTAGTAATACCCGAGCACTGCCCATATCCTAGTTATTGATGGAAAAAAAGGCACTGCCCGGCACTAATCCAATGTATAATGTCGGACCCCGTTGGGCTCAGGTCGGGTAGCAGAGCTCCAGGGCGTAGCAGCTAAGGAGTCAAGCGGATTGCGGGGCGCCTTGGCCATGCATAAGCTAGGTTGATGGAGGGAGGGGAGAGAGGGTGTTTACGGACATATTAAATCTCTCCCTATCCCAGTCTGCTGTCCCCACATGCTTCAAGATGTCCACCATTGTTCCTGTACCCAAGAAAGCAAAGGTAACTGAACTAAATGACTATCACCCCGTAGTGCTCCCTTCTGTCATCTTGAAGTGCTTTGAGAGGCTAGTTAAGGATCATATCACCTCCACCTTACCTGATACCCTAGACCCACTCCAATTTGCTTACCGCCCCAATAAATCCAAAGACGATGCAATCGCTATCGCACTGCACACTGCCCTATCCCATCTGGACAAGAGGAATACCTATGTAAGAATGCTGTTCATTGACTATAGCTCAGCATTCAACACCATAGTACCCTCCAAGCTCATCATTAAGCTCGGGTTCCTTGGTCTGAACACCGCCCTGTGCAACTGGGTCCTGGACTTCATGATGGGCCGCCCCCAGGTGGTGAAGATTGGAAACAACACCTCCACTTCACTGATCCTCAACACAGGGGAACCATAAGGGTGCGTGCTCAGCCCCCTCCTGTACTCCCTGTTTACCCACGACTGCATGGCCATGCACGCCTCCACACAATCTTTAAGTTTGCAGGAAACACAACAGTAGTGGGCCTGATTACCAACAATGACGAGACAGCCCACAGAGAGGAGGTGAGGGCCCTGGGAGTGTTGTGCCAAGAAAATAACCTCTCACTCAATGTCAACAAAACAAAGGAGCTGATCGTGGACTTCAGGAAACAGCAGAGGGAGCACGCCCCTATCCACATCGACGGGACAGTAGTGGAGTAAGTGGAAAGCTCAAGTTCCTCGGCGTACACATCATTGATGATCTGAAATGGTCCACCCACACATACAGTGTGGTGAAGAAGGCACAACAGTGCCTCTTCAATCTCAGGAGGACCGAAGAAATGCTGGCACCTAAAACCCTCACGAACTTTTACAGATGCAGAATGGAGAGCATCCTGTCGGGCTGTATCACAGACTGGTACCGCAACCGCAGGTCTCTCCAGAGGGTGGTGCGGTCTGCACAACGCATCATCAGGGGCAAACTACCTGCCCTCCATGACACCTACAGCACCCGATGTCACAGGAAGATCATCAAGGACAACAACCTCTCCAGCCACTGCCCGTTCACCCCTCTTTCATCCAGAAGGCGAGGTCAGTACAGGTGCATCAAAGCTGGGACCGAGAGACTGAAAAACAGCTTCTATCTCAAGGCCATCAGAATGTTAAATAGCCATCACTACGCAGCTTCCATCCAGTTACGTAACCCTGCACCTTAGAGGCTTCTGCCCACAATACAGTGAGCACCATAATTCATTGGACAGTGACCATTTTTGTGTTATTTTGGTTCTGTACTCTAGCACTTTGAGTTTGAAAGGATACAATGACAATGAGGGTGAAGTGCAGACTGCCAGCTTTAATTTGAGGGTATTTTCATACATATCGGATTAACCGTTTATAAATTATAGAAGATTTTGTACATAGTCCCCCCTATTTTCGGGCATCAAAAAACATTGGACAGTTTAACATAATGTAGAATAAAGTAATCATTGTTAATATTTGCATATCCTTTGCATGCAATGACTGCTTGAAGTCTGCGATGCATCGACATCACCAGACGCTGGGTATCTTCCCTGGTGATGCTCTGCCAGGCCTGTACTGCAGCCATCTTCAGTTCCTGCTTGTTTCGGGGACTTATTGCCTTCAGTCTCCTCTTCAGCATGTAAAATGCATGTTCAATTGGATTCAGATCTGGTGATTGACTCAGCCAGTCAAGGATTTTCCACTTTCTGGCCATCAAAAACCCCTTCGTTGCTCTAGCAGTATGTTTAGGGTCATTGTCTTGTTGCATGATGAAGTGCCGTCCAATGAGTTTGGAGGCATTTAGTTATATCTGAGCAGATAAAATATTTCTGTAGACATCATCGATGAAGACAAGTGAGCCTGTTCCACTGACAGCCATACAGGCCCAAGCCATAACACCTACTACACCATGTTTCACGGATGAGGTGGTATGCTTTGGATCATGGGCATGTCTTTTTTTTCCACACTTTCCTCTTTCCATCACTCTGGTACATGTTAATCTTTGTCTCATCTGTCCACAATACTTTTTTCCAGAACTCTTGGGGCTCTTTTAGGTGCTTTTTAGCAAACTGTAATCTTGCCTTTCTGTTCTTCAGGCTTATCAGTGGTTTGCATCTTGTAGTGTACCCTCTGTAGTCCTGCTGGTGTAGTCTTCTACATATGGTAGACTTTGACACATATACACCTGCATCCAGGAGAGTGTTTTTGATCAGTTGGGCTGTTGTCAGGGGGGTTTTCTTCATCATAGAGAGTATTCTCCGGTCATCCACTACAGTGGTCTTCCTCAGTCTACTGGGTCTTTTGACATAATTGAGTTCACATGTTGTTTTTGTCTTGTTAATGATGAACCAAGCTGTTGACTTGGGCATGCCCAGGGTTTTTGCAATGTTCCTGATTGATTGATTTTCATTACGGCCAGCTTCATTTGCATCGACACTGCTGTCTTCCTCGTGTTGTCACACCCCAACAACAACCTTCAAAGGCAATAGCAAAGTCTGAAATCAATACTATTCATCAACAGCTCTCCTGCATTCACTAACGACACAAATGAATAGACCTGCCTAACGACACACATCTGTGAAGCCAATTCAACAAATACTTGTAGTACCTTAAAATGGGGGGACCATGTACACAAGGTGCTGTCATTTCTAAACGGTTCATCCGATTGGTATGAAAATACCCTCAAATTAAAGCTGACAGTCTGCACTTCACTCTCATTGTCATTGTATCCTTTCAAACTCAAAGTGCTGGAGTACAGAACCAAAATAACAAAAAAATGGTCACTGTCCAATGAATTATGGGGCTCACTGTACAGTACATAGACTTGAAATCACTGGCCACTTTAATAATGTATTTACACATTTTGACTTTACTCATCTCATGTACACACTGTATTCTATTCTACTATATTTAGTCTATGCCACGCCAACATTGCTGATCCTAATATTTATATGTTCCTTAATTCCATTATTTTACTTTTAGGTTGTGTGTATTGTGGTGAATTGTTTGATATTACCTCACTGTTGGAGCTAGAAACACAAGCATTTCGCTACACCCACAATAACATCTGCTAAACATGTGTATGTGACAAAAAAAACATTTGATTTGATTTGAGCGAGAGAGAGAGGTCTCAGCATTTGTCTGCTTTCCTTCTCCAGCACTCTCCCTGAAACGATTTCATAACTACAGACGCTGGGAGACGGGAAGCAAGTACAGGATGAGGATTTAATAATAAATAGACATGAAACTGAACAAGAACGGCGTGTGGACAAAGAGAAAACAAACAACATCAATGCAGACACGGGAATAAAACTGAGGAAGTGACAAACATAGGGGAGGCAATCAATGATGTGATGGAGTCCAGGTGAGTCTGACGAAGCGCTGGTGCGCGTAACGATGTTGACGGGTGTGTGTAAGGATGAGCAGCCTGGCGACCTCGAGCGCAAGAGAGGGGGAGTGGGATGGACGTAACACTCCCTCTTTTTTTCAGAGCATTTCTTGTGCAGGGGCAAAATCAAATGATATTGTTTTCTTAGCCTATTATGAAAATGGATGAAAGTGCAATCAGGCATTTATAATACACTTTCAAACTGAATAATAAGGGTGGGTTCATAAACGTACAATAGTAGCATTAGATTCTACAACAGAGACCAACCAGGGTTTGTAGCGTTCACATAAAAACACAATGTTTCTGCTAGGTCTTGTTATTTGGTATTTAAACTTCTTTGTCTTTAGGTGTACTCTTGCCCCATTCACTCACTCACCCACACACACACACACACACACACACACACACACACACATATGTTCTCTGTCCCACTGAGCCGAGTGCACATCGACACTGAGGGTACAAAACATTAGGAACACCTTTCTAATATTGAGTTGTGACCACTTTTTCCCTCAGAACAGCCTAAATGTGTCAGGGCATGGACTCTTCAAGGTGTCGAAAGCGTTCCACAGGGATGCTGGCCCATGTTGACGCCAATGCGTCCCACAGTTGTGTCAAGTTGGCTGGATGTCTTTTGGGTGGTAGACCATTATTGAAACACATTGGAAACTGTTGAGCGTGAAAAACCCAGCAGTGTTACAGTTCTTGACACACTCTAATTAACCAGTGTGGCTGGCACCAAATACCATATCCCGTTCAAAGGCACTTACATCTTTTGTCTTGCCCATTCACCCTCTGAATGGCACACATACACAACCCATGTCTCAATTGTCTCAAGGCTTCAAAATGATTCTTTAACCTGTCTCCTCCCCTTCATCTACACTGATTGAAGAGGATTTAACCGGTGACATCAATAACGGATCATAACTTTGACCTGGATTCACTTGGTCAGTCTATGTCATGGAAAGAGCAGATGTTCCTAATGTTTTGTACACTCGGTGTATACCAGAGCTGCTATGACATCACGCTCGCAGCACAGGCCTACAATCATCATCTCTCAACCCAGCCAACCAACTAAGACAAGAGCCGAGGTGTGGTGGAAAGAAACACTGACACTGGGCCACACAAACAGAGGGACGGATGACAACAGGATTAGTCAACACAATCTCAGAGAGAAGAGGAGTGAGAAACACTTGGGGTAGCATTTATGCATTGCTATACAGTCCTTTACATGTCTCTGAAATATATTTTTAATAGGGTTATACTTAAGCTAAAGCCCAGTTTCCACTGTCACTTAAAATTAGGGCCAAATGCGAGCTGGGTCAAGGGAAACACGGGCCAGCGCAGCCCAGTTTCACAACTGGTGTCAGCTCAATTAAAATTTGGGCTGGTGACACCTTTACTATGCAACCACCAAGCTGACTACTGCTGGATGCTGACACATTATTTAGCTAGCTCGTCTGGGCTTCCTACTGTTAGCTAGCACGTGGCCAAGCAGTACTGCAGTAGTCCGTCATGACACGAATTACCACTATAGCTGGATCCTTCCTTTATTTTTGCACTACACAATAAACTTTTATGAGAACAGTCAGCCCATGAATGCTAGTTACCCAACGTTAGCTAGCAAATCAGAGTTGAAACAAGCTAGCTAGCTAGTAGCTAACGTGTGCTAGCAGGAATTTTAGCTGGCCAGGTTGTATTGAAAGCGAGCGAGCTAGCTACATCATATCAAACCTGTCATCTGGTTTGCTTGGTTAGCTAGCTAGCTAATAGCCAATACCATGGCAAGCAAGGTAGGAATTAAGCTAGCTAACCTGTGATGCTAGCAATGACGCTAACCATTTAGCTAGCTAGCTAACGTGAGTCTGGCTGGCACTGGCAGGAGTATGGGGTAATTTTAGTTACAACATGGTGATGGTTATTTCAATTATTCAACATCTTGCTAGCTAGCTAGCAACATGAGCAAAGCCAGCTGCAGTCACATATTGGCTACCTAGCAACATGACATCCTTTTTAATTTCTGAAGCAGGTGGAAATGCAATTTGAACTACCCCACCAAGGCCAACCCAACCTGGGTTGGCTTAAGTGTCTTGGATCCATTGCAGTTTCATCAACCAACACATCTTGGCCAGGAGCCAGCCCCTACTTTCTTAATGTCTGTCACTGGCACACAGCTGTTATATACCCCCACCAGGCAGTTTCCACCGTCGAGCTGTGATACCAAGACTTACACACACACAGACTCTCTGACACACGTACTCTGACAGAAACACACAGACACACACACACTCGCATCACACCTAAAAATAACCCTGCCTGCTCTTCCACAGGTTCCTCTCCCCCTATCATTACTTTACAGGGGGAAATGCTGGTATCCAAGACAACCCCGAAGACCTCTTTTGTTTTTTTCCACCGCTTTGCCATGGCAACAAGGAAAAATGTGTTAAATAATTAATAAGGGGAAAGGGAATTGCAATTGTACTCAACTTGGGAATAATTCAAAAATAAAATGGTGTAGTTTAATGTATCTCCGCTACTGTATTGGAGTTTTCATATTAAAACAATTCTGAGAATGTGAACAGCGCCATTGAAATCCAGAGTATTGCCTCAAACGAATCACAGCGAAATCGATCACAGCGCAGTGAGATGCACAAACTGGATCACAAGGTTTGGCTTAAATGGCAGTTTAAAAGGCCAACTCAGAGGTCTATGATGAAAGCTCTCAATCAACGGGTGAGAAATGTCTGTGTGAATGTGCTCTCTCACCCGAAAGACTGATTAACTTGATTTCAGAACCTGGGTCGATGTATGTCTCACTCCATTGACCAAAGCGCTTGAATGAACTTCAGGGGTTTGAGTCTGATTGTCTAGAGTTTATATAGTTTATATTCAGGTCCACTGGTGCAATATTTGAGTGGCAAGCGTATGGTGCATTTGGTCTGAGGCTGGGTCTGTATTCATTAAGTGTCTTGGAGTAAGATTGCTGATCTACGATCAGTTTTGCCTTTTAGAACCTAATGAATATGACTACATGGACAGGAGGGACCTGACCCTAGCTCAGCATTCCTACTCTAAGACGGGGCCTGATTTCTCCAAGAAGAACTAAATGTAGAGAATCGCAGAACATTTATAAGGAGCTTTGAAATAACATATTAAATGTTTTACTAACTGTAATAAATAGCTGTGAAATCAAGGGTGACCTCGATGTCTCCAAAACAAACTTAATTCATTATTATAACTCTACCTTCTGTGTCACACAATGCCCAAAATTACTCCAAATGACTTTTGTGGAGAAACAAACTAATTGAAATGTCATTTGAAGCTAGTACCTGCTACATGGTTGACTGAGATGTGCATATAGAACACTGTTTTCATTCTCACCTCATGTATATTTACATTAACAGCTGTTACTATCGTTAGCTACCTAAACTGCCCTGAGATCGACAGTGATAGCCCAAACTCAACTGGAAAATAACATTTTAGCCACACACACACACACACACATACACACACACCAGCCTTGTACTGTACCGCCCAGGGGGAATGTTCTAAAGCGGTTCCACCGCCGGTAATTCAGTCAAGGTCCCTGTTCCCCTTGTCATACTTTTATTTCAGAGGGGAAGGAATTACTGATTGAATAAGACTGAATAATGACTGGCCTTTGTTCAATGTCATTGACATCCCTCTTGACTGAGGATGCAATGGGAGTTTCTGACCAAATGTTACAGATGGAACAGTACAGTACGATACAGTATGATATATTAGGGGGAAGTGCAAAGGGGTGTCTCTAGAATAGATGCTGAGGCTCTGTATGCCGTCGCTGGTTAATCTCCATGCCAACTCATCGTGCCAACAATGAAGGCCCTACCTCTGCGCTTTCTCTGTTGACAGCTGATTGCAATTCCACAGTAATTACCTAGCCTAGCCAGAGGAGAAATCAAAGTTAAGAATATGGAGCTACGGAGCCACATAAGAAGAAAATATTGTTAATATTTATAAAGGTACAATCAGGCTTGGTATTTAAGGAAGAACTTGCCGATAACCTAATCTTTCATGGACAGACCAACATAAATGGTATAATTAATGTGAGATTTTCGTTCTAGGTTAACCGACATTACCAATAACCAGATCTAGGATCGGATTACACTACCCCCATGATAACCTTATAATTGTGAGATTTGAGGCTGCCCTAGGCAGATATATGTCCTTCCTTCCTCTTAGAGGTGTTTCCTTACTTCCTCTTTCCTTCCTTCCTTCATCAAAGAAAATACAATTTTATTCGTCACATGCGCCGAATACAACCTTACTGTGAAATGCTTACTTACAAGCCCTTAAACAACAACGTAGTTCAAGAAATAGAGTTAAGAATCTATTTACAAAATAAACTAAAGTGAAAAAAAATTATTAAGGAAAAAGAAATGACAAGAAAATTGAATAACAACAACAAGGCTATATACAGGGGGTACCAGTATTGAGTCAATGTGCGGGGGTACAGGTTAAATTGAGGTAATTTGTAAAGTGACTAAGCATACGGTTGAAGTCGGAAGTTTACATACACTTAGGTTGGAGTCATTAAAACTCATTTTTCAACCACTCCACAAATTTCTTGTTAACAAACTATAGTTTTGGCAAGTCGGTTAGGACATCTACATTGTGCATGACCCAAGTCATTTTTTCCAACAATTGTTTACAGACAGATTATTTCACTTATAATTCACTGTATCATAATTCCAGTGAGTCAGAAGATTACATACACTAAGTTGACCGTGCCTTTAAACAGCTTGGAAAATTCCAGAAGATGATGTCGTGGCTGCAGGAGGGACTGGTACTCTTCACAAAATAGATGGCATCATGAGGCGGGAAAATGATGTGGATATATTGAAGCTATATATTATGTGGATACATCTTAAGACATCAGTCAGGAAGTTAAAGCTTGGTCACAAATGGGTCTTCCAAATGGACAATGACCCCAAGCATACTTCCAAAGTTGTGGCAAAATGGCTTAAGGACAACAAAGTCAAGGTATTGGAGTGGCCATCACAAAGCCCTGACCTCAATCCTATAGAAAATGTGTGGGCAGAACTGAAAAAGTGTGTGCGAGCAAGGAGGCCTACAAATCTCACTCAGTTACACCAGCTCTGTCAGGAGGAACGGGCCAAAATTCACCCAACTTATTGTGGGAAGCTTGTGGAAGGCTACCCGAAACGTTTGACCCAAGTTAAACAATTTAAAGACAATGCTACCAAATACTAATTGAGTGGATGTAAACTTATGACCCATTGGAAATGTGATGAAAGAAATAAAAGCTGAAATAAATCATTATTATTCTATTATTCTATTATTCTGACATTTCACTTTCTTAAAATAAAGTGGTGATCCTAACTGACCTAAAACAGGGAATTTTACTAGGATTAAATGTCAGGAATTGTGAAAAACTGAGTTTAAATGTATTTGGCTAAGGTGTATGTAAACTTCCGACTTTAACTGTAGATAATAAACAGCGAGTAGCAGCAGTGTAAAAACAAAGAGGGTGTTGATGTAAATGTCCAGGTGGCCATTTGATTAATTGTTCAGCAGTCTTATGGCTTGGCGGTAGAAGCTGTTAAGGAGCCTTTTGGTCATAGACTTGGCGCTCCGGTACCGCTTGCCATGCGGTAGCAGAGAGAACAGTCTATGACTTGGGTGACTGGAGTCACCTTTTAGCAAATTGACACTCTCCTACATATGGCGACCATTTATCGGTTTTCAGGTCATGGAGGAGAGGAGGACGTAGGAGTCGAGGAGAGGACAGACTTTTTCCCCAATTGAGAATCTCCCCAAATTGGAAACCATGCGTTTGATGTACTGATAGCAATCCATTGATTCCGTTGCTGTCATTACTATGAGCCTGCCCTCCCCAATTAAGGTGTCACCAGCCACCTGTGTAGAGCTCACCACTGATCCTGCAGCATTACACATCTGTCAAGCCTGCCAAAAATCATGTTGCAGCTGCCAGTTCTCAAATGGAGACTAATGAATGACCAAGTGTTCCCATCATTGATGGTCCCATCCACCAGGTATCATAAGGACAGGTACAGCCCATCACCTAAAGTGCAGCATTCTCCCTATAGTGCACCATTCTACACCTGAAGCCTGGCATGAGGACAAATTCTATGTCTGTCTACTATCCCATAATGATGATCATTCCCAGTTATGATATAATTTTAGTTTTCATAGGATAACATTAATATCGTAGCAAACGGTGGGGCAGAGAAGCAAACCCAGGGTGCTGGCATGAAAGCCAAGCACTCTACGCATCACACCGATTGGGTTAACCTACTTGGTGGGAATTGCAACGTGGCTCAGAAAGCAAGGATCGCTACACTGCCCTTCCGAAACGGAAAAGCACGTCCCCATGCTTCAACCTACTATGACCCCCTCCCACATCCGGCTGTGCGGTCCGGTCTGATGGCTAGAGATACCATATTTCAAGAGAAATAATATATATGTCCTCTACCATTAGCAACTGCAATTTCAACTCTAGGGTAAGTTAGTTTAAATTCAATAGAGGAAAACAGAACTACCGCAACATTATTTTTGTACCTGTCAGCGGGGCGGGAGTAACACAGCCTTGGGCCGGAAGTAACACAGCCTTGGGGCGGTAGTAACAGCTGGCGAGAAGTGTACAATATCTGTCTTTTCTCCATGTTTCTGGTTTGTAATGCTCGTTACTTTCAACAAATGTACTATCAGACATAATTTCATGTTTGTATCGATTTGAATAATGCTATAGGTTCTAAATGTATGAAAATGAACTACAATATTAATGTTATCCGCAACCACAATATTTAGCCCTACAATATTAATGTTCTCCTGTCACGTTCGTCGTATGAATCGGACCAAGGCGCAGCGTGGTATGCGTACATTCTTTATTATATTAAGAATGAACACTGATCAAACTAACCAAAAATAACAAAACGACACATGAAGCTATACAAATGAGTGCTGAAACAGGCAACTACACATAGACAAGAACCCACGAACACAAAAGGGAAAATGGCTACCTAAATATGATCCCCAATCAGAGACAACGATAAACAGCTGCCTTTGATTGGGAACCATATCAGGCCACCATAGACATACAAATACCTAGACCTACAAAACCCCTAGACATACAAAAACCCTAGACAATACAAAAACTAGCATACCCACCCTCGTCACACCCTGACCTAACCAAAATATAAAGAAAACAGAGATATCTAAGGTCAGAGCGTGACATATCCGCAACCACAATATTTTGCCCTACAATATTAATGTTCTCCGCAACCACAATATTTTGCCCTACAATATTAATGTTATCCACATCACAATATTTTGCACTACAATATTAAGCGGACTAAAATTGATCACATAATAGCTATATTAACCATCCTTTTCTCATCTAACTTTAATGGCAATGTAGTAGAAGATGTTTTTCACCATTTTCAATGACTATTCATGCTTAGCCCTACCAATCATTTGTGCTCCAGCTGTCCTTGTAATGCTCGCTGCTTGTATCTTGACAGAATAAAAGTTTTTAGACAAGAGGATCGAAAATCAGGCTGAGGATGGAGCATAAGCCTACCTTGTCACTCCGTCGTCCACGCCAGAGCATGAAAATGGCAGCGCCAATGACAGAGAGAATACCAGAGAAAGAGGTATTTGGTATTTTTGGTATTTTATTAGGATCCCCATTAGCTGTTGCAAAAGCAGCAGCTACTGTTCCTGGGCTCCACACAAAACATGAAACATAATACAGAACGACATAATACAGAGCATCAATAGACAAGAACAGCTCAAGGACAGAACTACATTAAAAAGATTAAAGGCACACATATAATACTGTGTATAACGTAGTTGTTGTGAAATTGTTAGATTACTTGTTAGATATTACTGCACGGTCGGAACTAGAAGCACAAGCATTTCGCTTCACTCGCATTAACATCTGCTAAACATGTGAATGTGACCGATAAGATTTGATTTAGCCTACATATCAATGTATACACACAAACTATCTAGGTACAATAGGGGAGAGGCATTGTGCCACGAAGTGTTGCTTTATCTGTTTTTTAAACCAGGTTTACAGTATATTTGAGCAATATGAGATGGAAGGAAGTTCAATGCAATAAGGGCTCTATATAATACTGTACACTTTCTTGAATTTGTCCTGGATTTGGGTACTGTGAAAAGACCCCTCTGGTACGTCTGGTGGGATAAGTGTGTGTGTCAGAGCTGTGTGGAAGTTGACTATGTAAACAATTTGGGATTTCCAACATATGAATGTTTTTATAAAAAGAAGAAGTCATGCAGTCAGTCTCTCCTCAACTCCTAGCCAAGAGAGACTGGCATGCATCGTATTAGCCCTCTGATTACAATGAAGAGCTAAATGTGCCGCTCTGTTCTGGGCCAGCTGCAGCTTAACTAGGTCTTTCCTTGCAGCACTGGACCACACAACTGGACAATAATCAAAAATAGACAAAACTAGAGCCTGCAGAACTTGCTTTTTGGAGTGTGGGTTCAAAAAAGCAGAGCATCTCTTTATTACGGCCAGACCTCTCCCCATCTTTACAACCATTGAATCTATATGTTTTGACCACGACAGTTTACAATCTAAGGTAACACCAAGTAATTTAGTCTCCTCAACTTGTTCAACAGCCACACCATTCATTACCAGATTCAGCTGAGGTCTAGCACTTAATAACTTCTTTGGGATAGGGGGCAGTATTTTCACGTCCGGATGAAAAGCGTGCCCAAAGTAAACTGCCTGTCACTCAGGCCTAAAAGCTAGGATATGCATATAATTTGTAGATTTAGATAGAAAACACACTAAAGTTTCTAAAACTGTTGAAATTATGCCTGTGAGTATAACAGAACTGATATGGCAGGTGAAACCCCGAGGACAAACCATCCACCCCCACAAGAAAATTCACTTTACCACTGTTTTCAATGGCTAGTACTATAATTATAAGCCCAAGTCCTCCCAAATTGCAGCTCCTAGGGCTTCCAATTGATGTCAACAGTCTTTAGAAAGAGTTTCAGGCTGGTTTTTGGAAAAATGACCCAAAAATTGTCGTTTTTCTAGGTGGCTCCTCTTTTGGCTGTAGTGTTTCCAAGCGCGTGGAGGAAAGCGCGTTCTTTCTTATTTATCTTCGGTAATGAACATACTATTCTCCTTCTTAAATGTTATCATTTATTTGCGTATTAGGATACCTAAGGTTTGATTATAAACGTTGTTTGACTTGTTTGGAAAGTTTATTAGTAACGTTTGGGATTCATTTTGTATGCATTTTGATGGAGGGAAACTAAGTGGATTATTGACTGAAGCGCGCCAGCTAAACTGAGTTTTTATGGATATAAAGAAGGACATTATCGAACAAAAGAACCATTTGTAATGTAACTGGGACCTTTTGGAGTGCCAACAGAAGAAGATCTTCAAAGGTAAGGCATATATTATATTGCTATTTCTGACTTTCGTGTTGCAACTCCCTGGTTGAAAATGATTTGTTATGCATTTGTGTGCTGGGCGCTGTCCTCAGATAATCGCATGGTTTGCTTTCGCCGTAAAGCCTTTTTGTAATCTAACATGGCGGCTGGATTAACAACAGGTTAAGCTTTATTTTGATATATTGCACTTGTGATTTCATGAAAGTTTAATATTTCTAGTAATTTAATTTGAATTTGGCGCTCTGCCATTTCACCGGATGTTGTCGAGGTGTCCCGCTAGCGGCACGCCTTTCCCAAACAGGTTTTAAGGAATGATTTGTAACAAATACAATGCTCTTAGTTTTAGAGATGTTCAGGACCAGTTTATTACTGGCCACCCATTCCAAAACAGACCTCAACTCTTAGTTAAGGGTTTCAGTGACCTCATTAGCTGTGGTTGCTGATGCGTATATGGTTGAATCATCAGAATACATGGACACACATGCTTTGTTTAATGCCAGTGGCAGGTCATTGGTAAAAATAGAAAAGCATAGAGGGCCTAAAGAGCTGCCCTGCGGTACACTAAACTTTACATGTTTGATATTAGAGAAGCTTCCATTAACCTTTCTAGGACACACGTTTCGCTAGCGGAACCCCCCCACAACATTCCGCTGAAAAGGCAGCTCGGGAAATTCAAAAATATTTTTTTGAAATATGTAACTTTCACACATTAACAAGTCCAATACAGTAAATGAAAGATAAACATCTTGTTAATCTACCCGTCATGTCCGATTTAAAAAATGCTTTACAGCAAAAACACAACATATTATTATGTTAGATCACCGCCAAGTCCAAAAAACACACAGCCATTTTCCCAGCCAAAGATAGGAGTCACAAAAAGCAGAAATAGAGAGAAAATTAATCACTAACCTTTGATGATCTTCATCAGATGACACTCATAGGACATCATGTTACACAATACATGTATGTTTGGTTCGATAATGTGCATATTTATATCCAAAAATCTCAGTTTACATTGGCGCCATGTTCAGAAATGCCTCCAAAATATCCGGAGAAATTGCAGAGAGCCACATCAAATAACGGGAAATACTCATCATAAACTTTGATGAAAGATACATGTTTTACATAGAATTAAAGATACACTTGTTCTTAATGCAACCGCTGTGTCAGATTTCAAAAAAACTTTACGGAAAAAGCACACCATGCAATAATCTGAGACGGCGCTCAGATATAACAAACTTTTTCCGCCATGTTGGAGTCAACAGAAATACGAAATTACATCATAAATATTCCCTTACCTTTGATGATCTTCATCAGAATGCACTCCCAGGAATCCTAGTTCCACAATAAATTGTTGTTTTGTTCGATAATGTCCGGTATTTATGTCCAAGTAGCTACTTTTGCTAGCACGTTTAGTAAACATATCCAAACACTCGCGCAGGTCCAGGTGAACTCGGACGAAAACTTCAAAAAGTTATATTACAGGTCGAATAAACTGGTCAATCTAAGTAGAGAATCAATCTTCAGGATGTTGTTATCTTAAATATCCAATAACGTTCCAACCGGAGAATTCCTTCGTATCTGTAGAAGTAATGGAACGCAAGGCGATCTCATGTGGAATGCGCGTGACCAGGAACTGGCAATCTGCCAGACCACTGACTCATTCCCCTCTCATCCGGCCCCACATCACAGTATAAGCTTCATTCAACGTTCTACAGACTGTTGACATCTAGTGGAAGGCGTAGGAAGTGCAAATAATGCATATCTTACTGGGATTTGAACAGGCGATGAGTTGAATATCGACCAGCCTCAGAATTTCCACTTCCTGTTTGGAAGTTTGCCTGCCATATGAGTTCTGTTATACTCACAGACAATATTCAAACAGTTTTATAAACTTCAGAGTGTTTTCCATCCAATGGTGACAATAATATGCATATATTAGCATCTGGGTCAGAGTAGGAGGCAGTTCAATTTGGGCACGCTATTCACAAAGTGAAAATGCTGCCCCCTATCCCTAAAAAGTTAAAGAAAACCCTCTACGTTCTATTAGCTCTGATAGCTCTGAATCCAAGATATGGCAGAGGTTAACACATACGTTTTTTCAACAACAGGTTATGGTCAATAATATCAAAGGCTGCACTGAAATCTAACAGTACAGCTCCCACAATCTTCTTATTATCAATTTCTTTCAACCAATCATCAGTCATTTGTGTCAGTGCAGTACATGTTGAGTGCCCTTCTCTATAAGCATGGCTGAAAGTCTGTTGTTAATTTGTTTACAGAGAAATAGCATTGTATTTGGTCAAACACAATTTTTTCCAACAGTTTGCTAAGAGCTGGCAGCAAGCTTATAGGTCTGCTGTTAGAACCAGTAAAGGCCACTTTACCACTCTTGGGTAGCGGAATTACTTTGGCTTCCCTCCAGGCCTGAGGACAAAGACTTTCCTCTAGGCTCAGATTAAAAATATGACAGACAGGAGTGTCTACAGAGTCAGCTACCATCCTCAGTAGCTTTCCATCTAAGTTGTCAATGCCAGGAGGTTTGTCATTATTGATCGATAACAATAATTTTTAATCACCTCTCTCACACTAACTTTACAAAATTCTAACTTGCAATACTTTTCTTTCATTATTTGTTGTTTTATGCATGAATACAATTGCTCACTGTTAGAACAAAGTTCTACAGCATTAGTAAAAATGTGATCGATTCATGTGGATGATCTTGTTCCTGTCGTGTTTGTAAACACGCTGGTAGGTTGATTAATAACCTGAACTAGATTACAGGCACTGGTTACAGTGAGAAGCTTCCTCTTGAGCGGACAGCTTGATGAAAACCAGTCAATATTCAGGTCTCCAAGAAAGTATACCTCCCTGTTTACATGACATACACTATCAAGCATTTCACACATATTATTTAGATACTGACTGTCAGCACTTGGTGGCCTATAGCAACACCCCAAAAGAAAAGGATTTAGATGTGCCAAGTAAACCTGCAACCACAACACTTCAATAACACTTGTCATAAGATCTTCTCTAAGTATTACAGGGAAATGGCTCTGAATATATACAGCAACACCTCCCCGATAAGCATTTCTGTCTCTTCTATAGATGTTATATCCTTGCACTGCTACGGATGTATCATCAAATGAATTATCTAAGTGAGTCTCAGAAATGGCTAATATATGAACGTATCTGAAGTTAGCAAGTTATTGATTTCATTAACCTTATTTCTAAGGCTACATATAATAATATGGGCTATTTTCAGCCCTTTCCTTGGTAGCTTATCAGAGAGGCACATGGGGTACTAATAGCTTACTACACAACATACACTTTGTATTGTTTTCTTAGCTACAGTATACATATCTCCCTGGCATATTACATCATTATGCAGCAGCACGCAAGACATTTTTGGACTCACCTTTTTGTTCTGTGCTCACTTGAACAGGAAGGTGGCGCGGCGGTCCTTCTTGTGGGCAAATTTTGTCATGAAAGTTTGTCATCAAAGTCTGGCATTCTCTGGATTTATGGTGCTTTCCCAGCTCATTTTTTTCAGTAGTCTTGAACTCGCTTAAGTCTGAGATTTCCCAGTTCCGAGTTTCCATTGAAAGTGGGGCCAATTTATTCAACATTTTCTTGCCCATGGTGTGGCATGTGAATTTGTATCCTTTTAAGCTTGGAAAGAGACCCCTAAACTTAGACTTGGACCACACACCCTCTCCACCAAATAGCAGGGCAAGCAAAATAGTGATTACTTTGCAACGCTTACAGTTAGCCACTGATACCTTCCAAACCACTCATTGTTGAATTTGCCATTTCCAACTTTTTATGTAATGTTCATGTCCAATGGCTAATGAGCACCGACACGTTTTATCTATAATTTGTCTTCATATGACAAGGATTGAAAAAGATTTACCAGTAGATTGTCGATGTGATTAATGATAATGACTGCTTGTCTAGCTTGCTTGCTAAGATTTTGCACGTATGATGTTGACATGATCAGTCCAATCAAAGCCACAGTAAAGTAGACCTCCCTGTTGCGCCTTCTTCACCACGCTGTCTGTGTTGGTGGACCAATTCAGTTTGTCCGTGATGTGTACGCCGAGAAACTTAAAACTTACTACCCTCTCCACTACTGTCCCGTCGATGTGGATAGGGGAGTGCTCCCTCTGCTGTTTCCTGAAGTCCACGATCATCTCCTTTGTTTTGTTGACGTTGAGTGTGAGGTTATTTTCCTGACACCACACTCCGAGGGCCCTCACCTCCTCCCTCTAGGCCGTCTCCTAGTTGTTGGTAATCAAGCCTACCACTGTAGTGTCGTCTGCAAACTTGATGATTGAGTTGGAGGCGTGCATGGCCACGCAATCGTGGGTGAACAGGGAGTACAGGAGAGGGCTCAGAACGCACCCTTGTGGGGCCCCAGTGTTGAGGATCAGCGGGGTGGAGATGTTGTTACCTACCCTCACCACCTGGGGGCGGCCCGTCAGGAAGTCCAGTACCCAGTTGCACAGGGCGGGGTCGAGACCCAGGGTCTCGAGCTCGATGACGAGTTTGGAGGGTACTATGGTGTTAAATGCTGAGCTGTAGTCGATGAACAGCATTCTCACATAGGTATTCCTCTTGTCCAGATGGGTTAGGGCAGTGTGCAGTGTGGTTGCGATTGGGTCGTCTGTGGACCTATTGGGTCGGTAAGCAAATTTGAGTGGGTCTAGGGTGTCAGGTAGGGTGGAGGTGATATGGTCCTTGACTAGCCTCTCAAAGCACTTCATGATGACGGAAGTGAGTGCTACGGGGCGGTAGTCGTTTAGCCCAGTTACCTTAGCTTTCTTGGGAACAGGAACAATGGTGGCCCTCTTGAAGCAGGGCCACCTGCTGTCATTACCTCCCCTATAGCTGTCTGTTCCCAAGCTCTGTTCCCTGTCAGGATTAATGTTTGTTTGTCTTTGCATACCCGGTTCTGATGCTGTCTCTGTCCTGTTTGATGTCTGTTCCCTATTAAATGTTCTACTCCGCGTACCTGCATCTCTTCTGCAGCGTCTGTCCTTACAGGGTCGCCACTGGTAATGCGACATGTAGCCTATTTTAAACGATGAGTGCCTCATACATTCACCTTTTCATGTTTTTATATATTTTTTTTATCATTCAAATCATATTGTTGGGTTTCAATACTTCAAAAGCAAATGGTAGGTCCAGGTACAGCATTCAAGGAGACCCCCAGGTCGTTTCCAAGACTTTATCCTCAGGGACGAGTACTTGAAGGGGGAGCATTAGGGTGGGCAGACCCTACCCCAGGCTGGCAGCACCAGTTATGCTCATTGTTTATGGGGTTGTGATGGTAATAGAAGAGGGGGGACTGCACATAGGTTTGTGGGGATATAACTATTGAGGAGAGCCCCATTTTCTCTCTGGGGAGATACCTCCAACAATGTTAATAACTAACCCAAGATAGACCACAGCCTGTATTGAGATCAAATGTTTTTGTTGATGAGGGAATTAGCAGAATGTTGGCCCAAATTCATTTCACTCCATCTTCTCCCACCGCCGGCCACTGTGCTTCCTCTCACCACCATATTTGGTAATGAGTGGAAACGCAAACCGGATGCTTCACATTTATACATCCCGTGAAATATCTGTGATACCTCCCGCTGTACTGCTAGTTAGTTCAGACTAGGTTTGTTGTTTTGTGCAGCTATCTCCCCTTACCTCGTGTAGTTTAGCATTGTCTGTTGACATTAACCGTATTTCCACTCTCTGTCCGTTTGTTATTTAAGCTAACGCTAGTAAAGTTGTAAGATCGGGAAACCCCTAAACGCCTCAATATATTCAGAATAAAACTGGGTGGTGACTTGGGCATGCACCAGGTAACAGGTGCTACAATGCATATGATGTCCCACTGTCCTTATAGCTACTTAAGGTCTGGAATTCTGCTATTGTAAATCAGCCATTTTCTCCCAGTGCCAATTACATTTAAAATAGTATGATTACTCATTCATGATTAACTCATAGATTATTGTTCATACTTGTAAAGTCAGGCAATGTTATAATTCACTAGCGCAAAATATGGAAGATTGCACACGGTTTACTATCCCCTCACACAACTTGGCACTTATTGAGTCCCGTAAGTAGGATAAGAAAAGAAAATCAGAAATTGTTTGTGTTTTTGCTTAAATGCTTTTCTCTCAGGCCAGTCCTCGCGAACTGTGGGCTTTGTATGCACTACGCACGTATATAGGCTCCTGCGTAATAACCATAGACATCGATTGTGGACGTAATCTAGAGGTAGAGTGCTGGCTAATGGTTTGCACTGTCATCCTTCGTGAGATTGGGATACCACCACTATCATGAATTAACTGTCTAGTCAATTCATTTGTCATTTGGATTCCAGCATAAAACAAGCCACCTGGTGCCACGCGCACACCACCGCAGAATCACAATCGATTTTAAAAAGCCGGTCTACGAAGAGGAACATTATGATGACAAAAATGTATAATATTCTAGCCTATATCAACAACCTCATTCATTCTATTCAACAAATTACTAGTTTATGAGCTCATACCTGTTTGGTTACCTTGCTTCAGTTAGTTCCAATGTCCAATTCGAGCCGAAAGCTAGACGGAGCGGCTGAAATGTAAAATCCCTGAGCACGGTTGCTGGAGATAAAGGGGGAAATGGGCTGTGTGACCGTGCGGACCCCACTGATCTGCGATGTGAATGCCTATTGTCGCGTAGGTTGCTTGTGATGGGAATTTCACCAATGTTAAGACAGTATTTCCTACCATAAAAAAATTAAAGAGTAAACTAATGTGTCCAAAAGTTTCAGAATTATGAGTTTCATCTTCACCCTAGGAAACGGTATTAAAATACCTATACTTCAAGACATCCCTACTCTTTTTTATAATATTGTGAGGAATTATGGTCAATGTAGGCTATGCGTGTCCTGCAGCATGGTCAGTAGACTATGTTGTCTAATGCATACATTGTCACATAACTCAAATGGCAAATAAGGCAGAGATAGAAAATTGTTCGAGTAACTGTATTCTCTTGTAATATACTGTCTCCTATTGGTATGAATATGTAACATATACTGTTAGAAGACGGTACTCTTATAACCATAGGCCTGAAGTGCTGGGTGGTCTAGGATCATGTATTTCCAATCATGGCTTGTGAATAAAAAATATTGTTTTGCTTATCTGAAACCGAAAGGTCAACTAAAACTAATTGTGACCAGATGTATTATTACACATTCATTTCTTTATTATTCATTATTTAATAACACATTATTTACAGGATGAGCAATGAGAGAGAGAGAGAGAGAGAGAGAGAGAGAGAGAGAGAGAGAGAGAGAGAGAGAGAGAGAGAGAGAGAGAGAGAGAGAGAGAGAGAGAGAGAGAGAGAGAGAGAGAGAGAGAGATGCATGCGTGTCGGACAGAAGTAGTGGGCCGTACAGTCCAGTGAAGGCTTCCAGTTGAGCAGTCTGTTTGAGTTGTTGTTAGGCCCACCATTTAAGTGGAACAGCAGAGCAGTACACCAGAGGTACGAGATTTACCATAGATCACCGCCATCCGAACTGAAAGAAAAAGACACAAAAAGTCGGTACCTCAAACTCACTAAACTCCAATGATCAAACGTAGATATTGCTATTCATTGTTGCCACTACTTTTTGGAATTTCAGAGTGGACTGACACATTGCCACTGCAGTGTGTGGATGGGTCATCATGGTTTGGGTTAATTCTACAAATTCAATTCTAATTCAATTACCTCTACCTCAATTACATCTACCTCAAGTACCTCATTGAATTCAGAGATAATTCAATTCCTCTCAATTCCAATGTTAGGTAGATTCCAATAAGTCAATTCCCAATTCAATATTATCCCCACCAATTCAAATTCAATTCCCGTGGGCTTTCAGGCTAGTCACTGTTCAGACAGCTATACTGTAAATGTAGAAAATCAAGTTTAAATAATTTAAAACAAGGATGGGCAACTGGCGGGGTCTCAACTTACTCTTGGGAGTGAAAATAGTAGAATACACAGGTACCAGGTGCAATTTTGACATTTGGTTGTGCATCAAACAGTTTTTCTCTTATATCAGTCACTCAATCAGCCCATGTCAGCGAACATTTTTTAGATTGGTAAGCGGCCAGCCATCTAAACGTGTAGTAATCATGGTCGAATTACCGACTGGGGGAACCCCATTGATTGATTTTGTTAGTTACTCTCACTCAGATGTCATACATAAAAATTCTCTCCACCCTATGGCAAAATGTGTAGAATTGCAGCAAATGAGCTGTAAAATTGCTAATTTTTCTCTCCGCCCAATGGCAAAATGTGTAGAATTGCACGAATTTAACTCTAAAACGTAAATGTTTTCTCTCCGCTGTCAAAATGTTTTCCTTGCAAGGTGGGGGGGGGATTCCAACAAAATGTAGTTTAGGGGCCCTAAAAGGCTAGGGCCGGCTCTGACTGCATGTGTGGGTGAAGATGTGGGTATGCAGACCCTGTAAGGACCGACGCCGGAGAGACGAAGCAGGTACGGGGAGTCAACATTTAATCAGTAACAGACATGAAACAAGAGAGTAACAGCGTTAGCAAAACAACAACATTCGACAATCAATGCTGAAGCGGGGAACAGAGCAGGGGAACAGACAGATATAGGGGAGGTAATGACAGAGGTGATTGAGTCGAGGTGAGTCCAATAATCGCTCATGCGCGTGACGGGGGAAGGCAGGTGTGCGTAATGATGGTGGCAGGAGTGCGTAATGCTGGGGAGCCTGTCGCCCTGGAGCGCCAGGGGGAAGAGCGGGAGCAGGCGTGACAGACCCATGAACCACTGCGTCTCCTTATGATGAGTTCAGATTTTTTGTGGCCCCCACCCCCATCAAAGTTGCCGATCCCTGATTTAAAACAAATCCTGCTGTCAATGTTTTATGCTAAGTGCATTAATTCCACTGCCAGGGAAATGTACAAATACTGATTTCCAATTAAATTCCAAAGATTAAATGTTTTTCCAATTCCAATTCAACTCCAATTCAAACAGTCCAAACAGTCTAATTCCACTTTGATTACAATTCCATAACTTGAAGATTGTTAAATTTCGAGGTCATGTTGATATATTCAATGTATGAGTATATTGGAACACATAGGAGACGCAGTTATTTTGAATCACCATGCCTCCCAATCTCTTCATCCTCTCACCTTGGTGTTAAGTCGCCTTCTGACTCGTCTCCAAACAGCAACCACGCCATAGCTGACTCAGGGGAAGACCTCTTCCCATACCTAGTGTACACAGAGAGGCCATCACTGTTACTGTATGTCACCAAGAGATATACATTGCTTGCTGGAGTGTGCTGACAGGGGTCCTATGATCATACCACGTCCCCCTTGTGGCCATGAGTAGCCTGCCCACCTCATAATCTACAGCCCCATGAATTCCAAGACACTAGTACCTCAATTCATCTTTCCTGAGATCCCTTGTGTCCTATCTCCTCACCTTCTTCTCAACCGTATTGGAGGAGAAGATCCAAGGTCCTTCCCTTCGGACCTCCTTCTCACATGCGTTTTGAGAAGAAGGCGAGGAGAGAGGATGCTAGGAATCGAGGAAAGATTCATTGAGAAAGAGTAAAAGTGTCAAGAAATTAGACATTCTAAGTGCTTATACCCTACTCGGTGTACTCACTAATTACCAGTGCCCTTTTTATTTCCAGAGGCAAGATCACATATCTCTCATAGCTCCAAACAAGGAGAGATTTCCCATGCTCAGTAAGGCAAGCAATCCTCAGCTCCACAGACAGCGCCAAGGCTTTTAAAATATCTTTACTGAAATCAATGCCTGGCCATTGTGGAGTGATTCTCCCTTTGTGTGAGAACAGGGGGGCTGAACGGCACAGCCCTTGCAGTGCACTGACAGCTCCAGCCCTTTTAATGATAGACTCTGCACTTTTTAGACGTTTAATAGGAGACTGGTTCAGGTTCCCTCAAACTCTACACGCCTACATGAAATCTCTCTCTGAGCAACAGACGTACCTGCACAGACACACACGCGCAGATGCACAAGCAGGCACTCATAAGCACACGCAGATGCAGACTCACCATGCATGCATGCACACACAGATGCAGACTCACCATGCATGCATGGGCACGCACGCACACACACACACACACACACACACACACACACACACACACACACACACACACACACACACACACACACACACACACACACACACACACACACACACACACACACACACACACACACACACTAACATATATATATATACCAATGTTGATATCGTTGTCCAAAGGAAGAAGACTCATGTTTCTGAGGACTCTTTTATTGTCGACAGTGACAAAAAAATGTCAATGTTGTGTGTGCATAGAAATGTAAGTTGCTGAGGGTTTCTACTGGGGTTTTCACATGTTGTGTAATAATAGGTAATTGCCCCTAATTACTTACTGTTACTTTGATAAGATTCAGCCATATGTTCTACTGTTAGTATTTTGTTAATGTTATTAGTATTCTTGAATGTTACAGTTGCCATTGCTGCTTTGTGTATTGTTTATCATATGCAGTGGTGACCTGTTTTGCATGTTATTTTGCATTAGTACGTGTCACATATCAGTTTGCAATGTAAATAAAAATAAAAATCATTGAGTTAAGAAAGCCTCCATACAAACATGGTCTCTTTTTTGCTTTCTTGAGTAAGGCAGCTCCAAAATGCAGGTGTTTCAGCCTAGCTCAGTGCTTTCTGTGGTGTTGGGGCAGCAAGTGGAAAATACAGAGCGTAGGGGTTGGTAATGATCTCTAGTTGCGCCGTGATTGGCTCAGTGTTCTGTCACTCGTGGGGACACTACGTCACTGCCAAATCTAACGGTAGAGCTGGAAAATTCAAGCCCCTTGGGTGATGCCATTGAGTTACATTAGAAGTGCCCATCCAAGAAGGCTTAAGGTCATTGGCCACAGATAAAATTACGTCAAATCACATTATATCTACAGTAGCTTTGATTGGACTAATCATGCCAACATAATAATTTCTAAATCTTAGCTAGCAGTCATCTACATGAATCAAGTCAACAATCTACTGGCAAATCCTTTTTAATCCTTGTCATATGAAGACAAATAATGATAAGAAATTATAGATAAGACGTATTGGTGCTCATTGGCCATTGCACATAAACATTACACAACAAGTTGGAAATCGCAAATTCAACAATGAGTGGTTTGGAAGGAATCAGTGGCTTAATGCAAGCATTGCAAAGCCATCACTAGCCTGCTATTCAGTGGAGTGGGTGTGATGTCCCAATTCTCGGTTTAAGGTTCTCTTTCCCAAGCTTAAAATGATAAACATTCAACACTGGCCATGCTGTCAATCCAGTATGATTGCTGCCACGCTCAAAACAACTTAACTCAGAACTGGGAAATTTGACTTCAGTGAGTTCAGGACAAATGGGAACTCAGGTAAAAACGAGCTCCGACTGGGAAAATAAGTTTTGAACGGTCATCCAACTCGGAATTGTACGTCTGGAACTTAGGCCTGCTTCTAGAGCTACGACCTGAAGATCACTGAAATCATCATGATTCAATCTTGTTTTTTTCAGAATTCCCAGTTGTCTTGAAAGCACCATAAATCCAGAGAATGCCAGACTTTGATGACAAAATTTGCCCACAAGAAGGACCGCTGACCACCTTCCTGTTCAAGTGAGCACAGAACAACAAGTTGAGTCCAAAAATGTTATGTATGCTGCTGCATAAATGATGTAATATGCCAGGAAGATATGTATACTGTAGTTAAGAAAGTAATAGTAAGTGTATGTTGTGTAGTAAGCTGTTAGTAGCCCATGTGCCTCACCCTAATAATTTGGTATTTTTTCCCCTCTTAATTTTGCCAACTGTTCTGACTTGGTGGTGCACATGTAGCAAATCGTTTGTTTTAGAGAAATGTAATTATCTAATATTGTAAGAGCTTTCATTGTCTGCTTATATGCCCCCTTTATTTATCCTACGGTTCTGACTTGGTGTACAGAGAGAACACTGTAAGAACAGCTTACATGTTCTGAATTCTGTCGCTGTGCATTTGAAAAGTGCTGAACAAATAGTTATATTGACTATGTCCATCCTAGCTCGCTCATTAATGTCTTAATTGAAATTACGGATTGCCTCTTATCGTTGTCACACCCTGACCTTAGAGAGCCTTTTTATTCTCTATTTGGTTAGGTCAGGGTGTGACTAGGGTGAGCAATCTATGTTATATTTTCTATGTTGGCCTGGTATGGACCCAATCAGAGGCAGCTGTCTATCGTTGTATCTGATTGGGGATCATACTTAGGCAGCCCTTTTTCCACCTTAGTTTATGGGATCTTGTTTTTGTACTGTTGCTTTCCAGCCCTACAGAACTGTGCGTTTCGTTTTGTATTTGTTGTTATTTCGGTGTCATCAATAAAAGAAAGATATACGCCTACCACGCTGCACCTTGGTCCGATCCTTCCATCAACGAGCGTTACAGTCGTCCCCTTATGCTACAGTTCCTACATCTCAATTGTCAGTAGAAACCACATTAGTTTAAGCAAGTCAGCCATATCAGCTATGTTTTTTTAAAGGTAGTAAATGAGGCTGAATGAACTGTTTCGCTGCCAGACAAGGCTCTGCTGATAGCCAGGTGTAGCAGTGGTAAGATGATGGGACTGCTGTTGGGACAGCTTTATGTAGGCCCTAACAGTTTGTGGGCACCGTTTGTCACCATTATAGTGCAATTAATGTATTGTTTAGTGTTGTGTTGTGTTGTGTTGTAGCTTTGCTGGCATGCACCCCCCCCCCCCCCCAAAAAAAATAAATAAATGTGTATTTGCCCCACCAAGATTTACATGCTAAAATCGCAACTGATTGTATGCAGTATTACTCCGTACTGTCATAAGTGTTATTGAATTGGTTGCAAAAGTGGTTTATTTGTTGTATTGTTAAGCATAGTATTTTGCATGCACACGCTACCACAGCGTTTTCCATAGTGACCTTTATTGCCATTGGCGAGCTTCTAGAGACACCCCAGACAGCTCTTGGAGCTTGCTCATGCGCAGAGTAAATTACGACCCTGTGGTACCAGGGCAGCTCTGCCAGCTCCTCAGCCAGATTCTCACACAAGGCTGGAGAGAGAGGCTGCCATAGATCTTGACCCTTTGTCAATCCACGTAATTGGTTTCTCTCCCTCTCTCTCTCCAATAGGTGAATGTTTATGTTTATATTGATGCCGATAGTTATAACTCTGAACTAATACTGTTTAGTGTGTGTTATATCTTTGTCTTATAGAACCACAACAATAAGATTCCAAGTCATTCGGATTACTAAAATCATATAAATATCCTCAAATGTAAACAGCTGTTTGTGTGTGTGTGGTGGTGACTATCAAGAGTACAGCACTATACTGGGCAGAACCACACCAATCAGCTATAAGTATACAGCGGGTGAGGGCATTCACATTGACCACTCAGACGGGTGAGGGCATACCAGCCAATCGTTTTTACGTGGTACTTCTAGATGGATTTATTGACTAACAGTTTTTACAGCTGTACTGAGAGACAGGGGCAATTCCTGTTGAGCTTTCCTCTTGCCCCAAGACACAGAGACAGGACATGCTACTTTTTTTCTATCCAGCACACCAGTCATTGGAGATCACACATGCACTGTACAGCAAGCAGCGCATCATTGCCTACAGCAGTCTTGTCCTTACAACCCAGGTTGAGGGAATAATGATAGCAACTCATTATAGATCAGTATAATGAAGCCAGACCAGACCAGACAGGTCAGGTATATTTGCGGGTAATAGCACATCTCCATTACACAGACCAAGGTCTCAGTGGAGCCATTATAGGTCTCTATCGCTGAACTCTATCCCTCTACGCAAGGTAGGTCAGTGATGGAGCAAAACCAGGGCTCCTTTCCTTTCCATACCGTCATTATTTTTAATAACTACACTCTGCAATCTCCACATACTAATCTCTCTGCTGCATATGTGGCTTTCCAAAACTGGAATTAAGTTATGTTATCACAGTGTTCAGAACAACAGGCTGGGTAGAGAGCCAAGAGAACATCATTATCCTCAGGCTTGGTTCAAATATCCTCTATGGAAAATGTTGTTGTCATACGCACATCTTTAAAAACTAAGGTGCTGGGCTAATAAATCATATTTGTAAAGAATCATAATGAATCACAGAGGTGCATATGGTCATGAACGATTATAATCAAAAGAGTCAAACCCAAAAATTCAGATAAACAAAAAGTTCCATATCAGATTATGCATATTGTTTATGAGTTGGCACCCCATATTTATGAACAGCTGTGCCTGGTGTCCTTTGTAGTGTGCTGTCTCATGAACTGATATGATGTATTCAGGTGAGAGGACACCTAGGGCAGTTGATTCGTGACTTGCCCTTCGTGCCCGCTCCCATACCCTATCATTTAGTATTTCTTTGTGACTCATTTGTATACAGGTAGAGCAGACAAGTCACATCCCTGATTGGCAGATGACTGGCAACCCGGATTAGAAGCACCTACTGCTCATCGGTTGTTCTCTACAAATGCTGTTTTGAATTCAAATAACCTTTCTGTTCATAAAAGATTATAAAGTGCCTTCGGAAAGTATTCAGAACCCATTCACTTTTTTCACATTTTGTTAGATTACAAAAATAAAAGAAATATTACATTTACATAAGTACAGTACTTTGTTAAAGCACTTTTGGCAGCAATTACAGCCTTGAGTCTTCTTGGGTATGACACTACAAGCTTGGCACACCTGTTTTTGGGGAGTTTCTCCCATTCTTCTCTGCAGATCCTCTCAAGCTCTGTCAGGTTGGATGGGGAGCGTTGCTTTTTTCCCCTTCAGGTTTCTCCAGAGATGTTCGATCAGGTTTAACGTTGGGATCTGGCTGGGCCACTCAAGGACATTCAGAGACTTGTCCCGAAGCAACTCCTGCGTTGTCTTGGCTGTGTGCTTTGGGTCGTTGTCCTGTTGGAAGGTGAACCTTCACCCCAGTCTGAGCTGGATGGAGTGTGGCTGGAGTGTTTACGGACATATTCAATCTCTTCCTATCCCAGTCTGCTGTCCCCACATGCTTCAAAATGTCCACCATTGTTCCTGTACCCAAAAAAGCAAAGGGGACTGAACTAAATGACTATCGCCCCGTAGCAATCACTTCTGTCATCATGAAGTGCTTTGAGAGACTAGTTAAGGATCATATCACCTCTACCTTACCTGTCACCCTGGACCCACTTCAATTTGCTTACCGCCTCAATAGATCCACAGACGATGCTTTCACCATCGCACTGCACACTGCCCTATCCCATCTGGACAAGAGAAATACCTATGTAAGAATGCTGTTCATTGACTATAGCTCAGCATTCAACACATAGTACCCTCCAAGCGCATCATTAAACTTGAGGCCCTGGGCCTGAACCCCGCCCTGTGCAACTGGGTCCGGGACTTCCTGACGGGCCGCATCCCTGGTGGGGAAGGTAGGAAACAACACCTCCACTTCGCTGATCCTCAACACTGGGGCCCCACAAGGATGCGTGCTCAGCCCTCTCCTGTACTCCCTGTTCACCCATGACTGCGTGGCCATGCACGCCTCCAACTCAATCATCAAGTTTGCAGACGACACAACAGTAGTAGGCCTGATTACCGACGAGACAGCCTACAGGGAGGAGGTGAGGGCCCTGGGAGTGTGGTGCCAGGAAAATAACCTCTCACCCAGCGTAAACAAAACAAAGGAGCTGATCGTGGACTTCAGGAAACAGCAGAGGAAGCACCCCCCCTATCCACATAGACGGGACCGCAGTGGAGAAGGTGGAAAGCTTCAAGTTCCTCGGCGTAAACATCACTGACAAACTGAAATGGTCCACCCACAGAGAGAGTGTGGTGAAGAAGGCGCAACAGTGCCTCTTCAACCTCAGGAGGCTGAAGACATTTGGATTGGCACCTAAAACCCTCACAAACTTTTACAGATGCCCAATTGAGAGTATCCTGTCGGGCTGTATCACCGCCTGGTACGGCAACTGCACCGCCCGCAACCACAGGTCTCTCCAGAGCCCAACGCATCACCGGGTGCAAACTACCTGTCCTCCAGGACACCTACAGCACACAATGTCACAGGAAGGCCAAACATATCATCAAGGACAACAACCACCCGAGCCACTGCCTGTTCACCCCATTACCATCCAGAAGGCAAGGTCAGTACAGATGCATCAAAGCTGGGACCGAGAGACTGAAAAACACCTTCTATCTAAAGGCCATCAGACTGTTAAATAGCCATTACTAGCACATTAGAGACTTGAAATCACTGGCCACTTTAAAAATGGAACACTAGTCACTTTAATAATGTTTATATATTTTGCATCTCATATGTATGTACTGTATTCTATCCTATTCTACTGTATCTTAGTCTATGCCACTCTGACATTGCTCTCCCAAATATTGATATATTCTTAAATCAATTCCTTTACTTTAGATTTGTGTGTTTGGTTGTGAAATTCTTAGATATTACTTGTTAGATATTACTGCACTGTTAGAGCTAGAAACACAAGCATTTTACTACACTCACAATAACATCTGCTAAACACGTGTATGTGACAAATACAATTTGATTTGAGCACTTTGGTGCTGGTTTTCACCAAGGATCTCTCTGTACTTGGCTTTGTTCATCTTTGTCTCGATCCTGACTAGTCTCCCAGTCCCTGCTGCTGAAAAATATCCCCACAGCATGATGCTGCTACCACCATGCTTCACCATAGGGATGGTGCCAGGTTTCCTCCAGAAGTGACACTTGGCATTCAGGCCAAAGAGTCCAATCTTGGTTTCATCAGACCACAAAATCTGGTTTCTCATGGTCTGAGAATCTTTAGGTGACTTTTGGCAAACTCCAAGCGGGCTGTCATGTGCCTTTTACTGAGGGGCTTTCGTCTGGCCACTCTACCATAAAGGCCTGATTAGTGAGGTGCTGCAGAGATGATTGTCCTTCTGGAAGGTTCTCCCACCTCCACAGAGGAACTCTGGAGTTCTGTCAGAGTGACCATCAGGTTCTTGGTCACTGCCCTGACCAAGGCCCTTCTCCCCTTATTGCTCAGTTTGGCCTGGCGGCCAGCTCTAGGAAGAGTCTTGGTGGTTCCAAACTTCTTCCATTTAAGAATGATGTGTTCTTAGGGACTTAGGGACCTTCAATACTGCCGAATTGTTTTGGTACCTCTCCCCAGATCTGTGCCTCGACACAATCATGTCTCGGCGCTCTACGAATGATCATATTCCAGCAGTTTCCAAAGTCCAAGGACCAATTTGTATATAATCCTTTGACCATATGTACCTCTGCGATTAATTATGATTGACTATGCACAAAAGTGAATGATATATTTTGGGATGTGAGCACTCAGCCTGTTGGACCTGAGGAAGATCCGTTTCAATCGAAACGGTGTCAATAAAGTGGCGAATGTGGAGCATCAACAGTGTGTGGGCCTTCCTGTTCATTATTAGTTAACATATCCTCCATAACTTCTCCTGTGACCTTGGCTATAGTGGTCATTTGACCTCTTAAGATTATCAGCTAAATTTGATTGGAATTTAGGGAGGGGCATTTTTTATTTGTTTTTTTGTATTCAAATTGAATGAAGGAACATGTAATCAGTCTATTGGTTGTTAGTAGGAGCTTACGCTTCCTCAAAACCCGATAGGCTGAAATGTTTGCTTTGTTAGAGTGCTGACTCACTCACCTCTGTCTAGTGATGAGGTTTATGTAGTGTCGCAGCGCCGTGTTGTATCTGGCCCATTCCTCCGGAGGCGCGTTGTTGTCGGGGCTCACAGGCTTGGGCGGATAGGCATCTGCGAAGGTGCCCAGACTAACCAGCACGCACACGAGGAGGGCTACGAGGATCAACCAGGGTCTCAGTATGTTGGCCATCTGTAAATAAAGAATGTCGTCAAACATTTCCCTGAAAACTGCTGGACATAGTTTTATTTTAGGTGAAACTTTTTGATGAGTAAGATGAGTAAGATTGTGTATTTTTGAATGGAGGATTCATTAGAGACGCGTTAGCAGGTGCTCTGTCTATGGTGCCGAAATGTGTGCCAAAGTTGTTTACGAAATAAATACATTGGTCTTCAACCTATTGATTTTACAGTGCAAGGGAACATTCTGGAAGTGTTAAGTAATGATAATGAAGAATTGCTTTTTACTCTAACATTCGGACTTGCTACGCCAATCGGTCGTTCTTGAATTGCGGTGGCAATCCCTTGCCTTTGCAACCATGAAAAACACTTTCAAATGACAAACAGTTACACATGCATGTTTTTTGTTTATATTGAAGTGTTTATCAATGATAAAACAATGCCACAAAACGTTATGTTTATACATTGTTTAAAGTACTGTGGGCACGCAAATTAGCTTGTCCCAATAGAGACCCAGTATAATTTTATGTTTTTGGGGATTTAAAGATATCTATCTATTATTTTGAATGCTAGAATGTAAATACAAGTATTTTTAATATATTGCATGAATCAATAAAAAAGGCTATTATTTTATATATATATATAATGTGTACCTAAGTGTTATGTAATTGGTGTTAACACTTTGAAAATCACTCATTACAAAGGATATACAAGGACCTTGAGCATTCCCTCCAGTGGCAAACAGTTTTTGGGGAGGGGTCTTTCTTAATGAAAATGATTAACTAATCACACCCTTTTAGTATGTCATAAATTGTCGGATTCCCTTGATCATTTGGTGTGTCTAAATGATACTAAGGGTTAAAGGGTTAATTAATTGACCTTATATTTGGGCGTTTGTTGCCTCCATTTAAGAAAATCCTCAATTATCAAAAATGTGTCATTGGTGTCACTACTCCTAGGGTGAAGTCAGCATTAGTGGGACACTTTTTGGTGAATCACTATGTATAAAATCAAAATCAGCCAACCCTACTCAACTAATGTTTATTTCAATTAATTAAGATTGTATCTACATGTTTATGATGAAACAAGTTGATCGTTTATTATTTGGTGGATGCTACCATCCCTGAAACAACATCAGACCACACTTTTTCTAAAGTGTGTCTTTCAGTTGTAGTGGGACACTTTAGTCGATTTTTTTTATTTAACTAGGCAAGTCAGTTAAGAACAAATGCTTATTTACAATAACAGCCTAGGAACTGCCTTGTTCAGGGGCATAACGACAGATTTTTACCTTGTCAGCTCGAGGATTCGATCAAGCAACCTTTCAGATTACTGGCCCAACGCTCTAACCACTAGGCTACCTGCGGCCCCACTTTAGTAGATGAAGTAGAGAACACACTCTCCATGCCCTTGCAAAATTGATTTGGGGACATTCCAAGCTCTTCATGAAAATCTAACTAAAGGACTCTGGAGTCCGCACAGCTTTTACTTGATCCCGAAACTGCTCTATTATCCCCAAAATGTTGTCCCCTTGAATAAATGTAACCTCTTCTCTATCCTTACTTTCTTACATGCCATTGTCCTTTGTTTCCTTTCTTCCCTACCATTGTTATTTTTCTCGCATTCTTTCCAATGTCATATTATTAGTATATTATGCTGTTTATGTGCTAATTTGTGTCTAGAATACATTTTGAGATGTCATAAACTACTAAAACAACATATTTTAAAGGCCTAGTGCAGTGAAAAAAATGATTTTTCTGTGTTTTATGTACAGTGAGTAGACAAAACATTAAGAACACTTGCTCTTTCAATGACATACATTGACCAGGTGAATCCAGCTGAAAGCTATGATAACTTATTGATGTCACTTGTTCAATCCACTTGAATCAGTGTTAATAAAGGGGAGGAGACAGGTTAAAGAGTTATTTTTTAAGTCTTGAGACAATTGAGTTTGTGTATGTATGCTATTCAGAGGGTGAATGGGCAAGACACAAGACGTAAGTGCCTTTGAACTGGTATGGTAGTAGGTGCCAGGCGCACCGGTTTGTGTCAAGAACTGCAACGCTGCTGAGTTTTTCACACTCAACAATTTCCCGTGTGTATCAAGAATGGTCCACCACCCAATGGACATCCAGACAACTTGACACAACTGTGGGAAGCATTTGAGTCAACATGGGCCACATCCATGTGGAATGCTTTCGACAGCTTGTAGAGTCCATGCCCCAACGAATTGAGGCTGTTCTGAGGGATAAAGGGGGAGGAGCAACTCCATATTAGGAAGGTGTTCCTAATGTTTGGTATACTCAGTGTATATCTCCACGCTATGAGGTTGGAATAATGTTGTGGAAATTAAGACGAGACCCTTTTAGTGTTAGAGCTGTATGAAAAGGCCACCTGAAATTTCTGCCTGTTTTAGTGGGATGGAGTTTTAGACTTCCGTGGTGACATCACCATGCAATAAATTAGTTAATAGATGAATAGGTCGTTAACAATAAAACCTCACAATAGTGTGCAGAGCGTTCGATTTGCCTGCAGGGGGGCAAGGAGACTCGCAGCTCGGGTAAAACCATTGACAACTGCGTGCCGTTATCAAGGGATTTTTTAAATAAGTGTTAACTATTTGGTTGTAATATCATCACCTCTTGAAGAGCACAGTCAAAACTAATATGTGTAGATTATTCCATGCAAAACAATTGCACACATTTAGCTCTATCATCAGAGTTATAGGCCTACAGCAAGTAACTGCATGCTTTTCATAATCAGTAAACATCATGTGATCATGATCATGTAATTTCAGATATGTGAGGGTAACCTCACCATATATGTCAATATTGGCCACTATTAATTGCATATTTGAGTGATATAAAAGTGAACTATACCTGACCAGTATGCGTGGTTTAGGTTCATTTCCCATCCTTTGTGGAGTCTGCCTGTCAAGCAGCAGTAGGGCGCATTTGCCGATGTAACGGTACTGTTACAATGACTTCAGAAAGTATTCATACCCCTTAACTTACTCCAAATGTTATTTGTTTAATTATCTACCGTGGTGATGACAGTAGTCCGACGGACACCTTTACCAGGACGATGTCAAGCACTTTCCAAAAGCCTAATCTCTGATGAAGCAAGCTAAGAGACACATTGTTTGCTTTAGCTAGCTATCTAGCTATGAAAATACATTATCAAATGATGTTTGCTGATTGCTGTAAAACTCTGATGACAGAGCTAAATGTGGAATCATCGGAAATGCGTAGTTCTGACTATGCCCTTCAAGAGGTGATGATATTAAAACCAAGTAGTTATGTTTGTTTAGCCAGCCCTTGAAAACGGCACGAATTTGTCAATAGTTATAGCGGAGCTGGGGTCTCCTTGCCCCCCCAGCAGCCGAATCAAACGCTATTGTGATGTTTTATTGATAGCAAAATATCAGACAAGAGAGTTCCAAACCTTTCTGCCAATAACAGCTCATTTTCAGTTTCCCCCTCCCCACTTAGACCACTCCTACACGGTCTTAGCAATATTCTTGCTTGAGAAATTGCCCTTTGCTAAGCTATTTTAAGTTTATTTTTGACAATTTGAATTGAAAACTATCACAGTAAGGTACTTCATTGTTAGAAATGATATGATATTAAGACAAAAACGGCTGCATTGGACATTTAATGTATTTTTGAATATCTAAAGAAGGAAATTGCATTGATATTGATTAACAGATATTTTGTGCACTGTACACATTTAGCAGAAACCCAATAGCATGTGTTGTGATTGGGTTGCAAAATGACCATAGTGCAGGACATTCAAACAGAATGCCCCACTATGCCTGTGGGATATACTACAAAGCAGGATCAAAGAGTAAGCCAGATAACTTGTCTAATTGTACTGAAATAACTTTAAAACATTTTTAAAGGTAAGCTTGAAATGGGCATGGTCTAACTGACTCAAAAACCCTAAACTCTAAGTTTAGTTTTCTTAATGAACCCGAAACTCAAGTTATTTCTGGTTGTTTATCAAAATTAGCTGGCAAATTCATTGATCCTGCTCTGTAGTATACCACTCTGATGTCTCACTAACTCTGACTTCACTTTACTGGTGGCACAATGTTATCATAATGGTAAAATATCATCAAGCTGCCATATTAATTGATTTAGAATGGGAAGATACTCACATAGCCTACATTTGAATAAATAAAATAATATATACGATTTTTTTTCTTCTAAAATGCTTTGCCAAAATGCTACCGCAATTCAAGAACGACCCAATTGCTATAACTACCACAACAGTCAAAACCTCCCAAACTCAACCTTACATTGATAGTCTCAGAAAGCAAAAACTTACTTTTACTCACCTCGCGGCAAGCTTGCTTCACGGGTTTTCACTTGGTTCTTGTTGTTATTCCCAAATCCCGAATGTTTATATAGGCAATGCTATGTGATGCGCGCGCCATGAGATACAGTAGGAGCATCCAATGAAAACCACACCCCTATTCTTTTTAACAATAATCATTGGCCAGCTGGTGATCACAGTGTTGTGTAACAAATGTTTAAGACAAATTGACTGTATCAATAACGCGCTATAAGGGTAAATACATGCATATAATAACCAATAAAGAAGTAATACAATCGTACATGGAGGCCTACTTCGGTCTAAGTGCATGACACATCGTGTGTGCTGGGTTTCATCACTTAGAGGACAGTTGGGAAAGTAGTCTGTTCTGCTTGGACCACAACTGCAAATGTGGGACAAGCTGCCAGTTCTCAAAGATTATTTCACCATATGTTTCGACCCTTTATTATAATACTATTGGGTCACCACTACTCATGCTACCCATTTAAGGCCAAGTTGGTCTCTTGAGAGGAGCACACACATCGCGTTCATTCTCATTGTGTACTGAATACTAGTGTGTTTTCCATATATTTGTGAATCGTTGCGTTTGTGCGATAACATTTAATCTTTCACAAAATATGTAGATATATTTTCCACTTCTGTACACAACTCCTGTGATGCAACACATTTCAACTATTTCAACTAACTTTTCAACTATTCAATTTCAACTTTTCAATTTCAACTAACTATTTCAACTAAATTCAACTATTAGTATACCTTGAAAATCATACATTTTCTCAAGTTGCTACTTGGAAATTACTTGAATTAAAATCATAGGAGAACAGAAAATGCGCAAAAAATGTTAATACGTATGAAAAATATTAGAAAAATGTACTGGTCTTGCGAATTAATTTCCATGCAGACTACCCGAGTTTTATTTCCTCATGGGTTGCGCGCACTGGTTGCCAGGCGAGCTCGCTCATTCTACCCACACTGCCACTCAGTCAGGCAGGTAGAGAACTGACTGACTAGTCCCCGCTAAACGTCACATCGATAGCTAAAATGCCAAGCAAATGTAGATTCAAACCTGCCTGGCAGGATATTGATGTTTATGAATGGGTTTTGCCAGAACCAACCAGGGATGTAGTGGAGGGCAAACACACGTACGCACCTTTTTATGTAGTTAATTATCGTTTACGCACTTATTATTGCGTTCCAAGTATTGATCAACGCTCAGAAGGCTTCTTGATCTTTGTTCTAATTAAGCAATAAGGCCCGAGGAGGTGTGGTATATGGCCAATATACCACGGCTAACGGCTGTTCTTATGCACAGCGGAATGCTTGGACACAGTCCTTGGCCGTGGTATATTGGCCATATATCACAAACCCCCGAGGTACCTTATTGCTATTATAAACTGGTTATCCAACGTAATTAGAGCAGTTTTGTCATACCTGTGGTATACGGTCTGATCAGCATTCAGGGATCGAACCACCCAGTTTATAATCTCAAATGATTCATGTATGCATGCATGTTATATTTGCCTGCTCCCCGGATCTGACTTGTTAGCAGCGCATTCATTCACCACTCTGTCCTATGGGAAACTCTGCGTGTCAACAGACATCCCCCAAATAAAATAAAAACTGACTCTCGGGGGAATGAGCGTACAACTGATAAATAGATGCTGAAATTAAGCTTGCTATAATCAAAAAGATGGGCTACTATAAGTTCTCATAACAAAAATACATTTTCTTTACAGAGAGTAGTGAGACAGACAGTGGTGAGACAGGCTGCAATGACTTTTTTTGGCCTGAATTTAAAATTGATTACATTTAGATTTTGTGTCTACATACACACAATACCCCAAAATGTCAAAGTGGAATGAGGAAATCGGTCAATTGAAATAAATTCATTAGGCCCTAATCTATGGATTTCACATGACTGGGAATACAGATATGCATCTGTTGGTCACAAATACCTTTAAAAAATGGACCTCACAATGGGCCTCAGGATCTCGATAGTGTTTTTGTGCATTCAAATTGCCATTGATAAAATGCACTTGTGTTTGTTGTCCATAGCTTATGCCTGCACATACCATAACCATGGGGCACTCTGTTCACAACGTTGACATCAGCAAACTGCTCGCCCACACGACGCCGTACACGTGGTCTGCGGTTGTGAGGTTGGTTGGACGTTACTGACAAATTCTCTAAAACGATGTCGGAGGCGGCTTATGGTAGAGAAATTAACATTCTGGCAACAGCTCTGGTGGACATTCCTGCAGTCAGCATGCCAATTGCACGCTCACTCAAAACTTGAGACATCTGTGGAATTGTGTTGTGTGACAAAACTGCACATTTTAGAGTGGCCTTTTATTGTCCCACGCACAAGGTGCACCTGTGTAATGATCATGCCGTTTAATCAGCTTCTTGATATGCCACACCTATGCCACACCTATGATATGCCACACCTGTCAGTGTATACTGTATACCTTGAAAACTTGATTGCTGTAATGCAACATTTTTTCGGACTACATCAATAATGAACTAATGAAACAAAAGACAGTTTTTGGGTAGAATTATCCTTTAAATATTTGACACACTTTGCCTGATAAGCTGTTGACATTAACAAGCAATTAAACAGAGAAGTATATGAGAGCACCATAAAGCCTCCAAGTGGATTACACATTGATTACTTTGCTTTGGCCATTAACAATCAATAATTGGCTAATATTTTAAAACCTTCCACTTTCAAACAGTCTGCAGACATTGAGAAGCAATTTGTGTTTGTTTTACAAAAGGATCTGTTCCTTAAAAATCAAAGCACAGAAGAGTACGAAAGAGCAGTTAAAAGTCAAAATGCTAAATTATTCAAATCAAATCAAGTTTATTTTATATAGCCCTTCGTACATCAGCTAATATCTCGAAGTGCTGTACAGAAACCCAGCCTAAAACCCCAAACAGCGGGGTGGCCAGTCCTCTTCTGGCTGTGCCGGGTGGAGATTATAACAGAACATGGCCAAGATGTTCAAAATGTTCATAAGTGACAAGCATGGTCAAATAATAATCAGGAATAAATGTCAGTTGGCTTTTCATAGCCGATCATTAAGAGTTGAAAACAGCAAGTCTGGGACAGGTAGGGGTTCCATAACCGCAGGCAGAACAGTTGAAAACTAGAATAGCAGCAAGGCCAGGTGGACTGGGGACAGCAAGGAGTCATCATGCCCGGTAGTCCTGACGTATGGTCCTAGGGCTCAGGTCCTCCGAGAGAGAGAAAGAAAGAGAGAAGGAGAGAATTAGAGAGAGCATACTTAAATTCACACAGGACACTGTATAAGACAGGAGAAGTACTCCAGATATAACCAACTGACCCTAGCCCCCCGACACATAAACTACTGCAGCATAAATACTGGAGGCTGAGACAGGAGGGGTCAGGAGACACTGTGGCCCCATCCGATGATACCCCCGGACAGGGCCAAACAGGAAGGATATAAACCCACCCAATTTGCCAAAGCATAAATACTGGAGGCTGAGACAGGAGGGGTCAGGAGACACTGTGGCCCCATCCGATGATACCCCCGGACAGGGCCAAACAGGAAGGATATAAACCCACCCAATTTGCCAAAGCACAGCCCCCGCACCACTAGAGGGATATCTTCAACCACCAACTTATAATCCTGAGACAAGGCCGAGTATAGCCCACAAAGATCTCCACCACAGCACAAACCAAGGGGGGGCGCCAACCCAGACAGGAAGATCACGTCAGTAACTCAACCCACTCAAGTGACGCACCCTTCCTAGGGATGGCATGAAAGAGCACCAGTAAGCCAGTGACTCAGCCCCTGTAATAGGGTTAGAGGCAGAGAATCCCAGTGGAGAGAGGGGATTCAATTTCTTACTCTCTCTCTCTTGCCGTGATTGGCATGTATCTTTCTTTTGCACCCCTCACCTCTTGTCTATGGAATAACAGTAACAGCACATAAGCATATCCTGTTGTCTCAATCTACCTCTCTCTGTTTACCCTGCTGACAAGAAACAACAGGTAGAAGACAAACTCATCTCAGAAGATAAACTGACCTCTGTCTCTATAGGTAAACATTGAGAAAGTAATGGCAGATAACGAAAAGGCAAACAGTTTAGGGGTTTTCATGGCTCATCGGGCCCAATAAACTCCCCCAGACAGGTCTCTGGCTAATGTACTCCAAGACAGCAGCAGATACAACTAATTTACAACTCAATTACAACACAGTCAGAACCACATTCTGGCTCAATGCCAACAGAATCTCACTGAGATGGCGCTAGATTTGTGATGTTTCACATCTGTATCAGGCCTTGCCATATTTTGTTACTAACGATGTTGTTGTGCCCATTACTCAATTACAGGTTTAATTGATACAGATGTATGTGCTGATGAACCTCTTTTAGCAATAGGGAACATTTGACATTTTCTTTACATAGACACTGAGTGAACAAAACATTAAGGACATCTGCTCCTTCCATGACATAGACTGACCAGGTGAATCCAGGTGATTGCTATGATCCCTTGTTGATATCACTTGTTAAATCCACTTGAATCCGTGTAAATGAAAGCTTAAAGAAGGATTTTAAGCCCTTTTTTTAATTTAACCTTTATTTAACTAGGTAAGTCAGAATAAATTCTTATTTACAATGACAGCCTACCGAGGAACAGTGGGTTAACTGCTTGTTCAGGGGCAGAACAGCATACTTTTACCTTGTCAGTTTGGGGATTCAATCCAGTAACCTTCCAGTTACTGGCCCAACGCTCTAACCACTAGGCTACCTGCCGCTCCAAAATTGAGACATGGATTGTGTATGTGTGCCATTCGGAGGGTGAATGGGCAAGACACAAGATTTAAGTGCCTTTGAATGGGGTATGGTAGTACATTTACATTTAAGTCATTTAGCAGACGCTCTTATCCAGAGCGACTTACAAATTGGAAAGTTCATACATATTCATCCTGGTCCCCCCGTGGGAATTGAACCCTGGTCCCCCCGTGGGAATTGAACCCACAACCCTGGCGTTGCAAGCGCCATGCTCTACCAACTGAGCCACACGGGACCACTGGTAGTAGGTGCCAGGCGTACCAGTTTGTGTCAAGAATTGCAACGCTTCTGTGTGGTCCAACACCCAAAGGACATCTAGCCAACTTGACACAACTGTGCGATGCACTGGAGTCAACATGGGCTAGAATCCCTGTGGAACGCTTTCGACACCTTGTAGATTCCATGCCTCAATTAATTGAGGCTGTTCTGAGGGCAAAAAGGGGGGAATGCAACTCAATATTAGGAAGGTGTTCACAATGTTTGGTATACTCCGTGTATGTTATCTGTATTTCAGGGAATACTCGTGTGCATGCTTATTATGTGAGAATGCTAGACCAAAATCCTCCATTGTTTGAAAAACCTCTCGCTTTGAAGACTAGACAATATGATTCTGCCCTATTTTGCACTCATGACGTTTGCTGCTTCTTCAAATAGAAGTGGAGGGAGGAGTAATACGCACAGACAGAAAATTGGCTTCCTAACATGGATGTCTCCCCAGAGAAAGCTAGGACTCCTTCCGGTAGTATTGGGAGGTTGTAAAGGGGGAATGATTATGCGTTTTTATTTCGCCTTATCTTCCCGAGTGAGGCGTCCACTAATGTGAGCAGAGTGCTTTCCGTTGATCCAGTCTGTTTACGCTGCATACTTCATCACTGGATAGAAAACGGAGGTTGACGAGTGTCTGTTAGTGCAATCATTTATGAACACGTGAACTGCCCTGAAAAGACCCGCTGAGCATCACTCAGAAGCACTATCGAATGACAGTGACCAAACAATGAGGTATTTCCCTGGAGGTTTTTCATTTAACGTGGGGGGGAAATAACCTTTGAGTCACAACACGTTGGAGAGAATAGGTATAGTCAGAAATGCCCGGCTGTCATTTGTAGGTCATGTGTCCCAAAAGGGTTACTCCTTTTACACACTAAGCCCTCTGTGTGTATACATAATATCACTCCTCATAGTGACACCCACGCGAAGTATTAACATCCGTGTTTCGCAGTACATATTGGCAGATATTAGTCTTGCTAGCTATGGATGAGACACGTAGCTTTGATTCCCTCGCGAGAGATGTAATTCGTCACCTCCACAGAGGAGGCCAGTCTGCCTGTAGAAGCAATTAGACTGTTTAAAAAAAAAAATGAAAACCAATCTGACCAATTAAACCAATAGAAAGCCACCCGATATATCTCTTTATGACCGAACAGACAGCCACAGTCCTAATTTCCATGGTTACCTTTGATTGATTGACTCAAAGTCGGTTGAGAGTTGGGACTGGTGTCTGGGGAACAAATTGACACCGTCGCTGTATCATGGACACCAATTAAAAACAACATGAAATTAGGTTGTTTGCTAGGGGTTCAATATTTTTTAATCAGTCCCGAAGAAATGTCCAAATGAGTGATGGATGCTAGTGTCACAAAAACAACCACTAAATAAGAACGTTAACAAGCACACTCGATCCTGATGGTATTGATTTCTCTGGCTGCGTTTACACAATTTGGATCTTTTTCACTAATTGGTATTTTGACGAATCAGATCATCTGTTAAAAAATATCTGCTGTGATTGGCCAAAAGACCAATTAGTAGAAATATATCAGAATTCGGCTGCGGGTATAAATGCAGCACGTGTAACTGAGACTGATTGGCAATTAGCCTACATGATGAGATCATTGTTCATTGCGGTAGTCAGAAAATAATATACAAGGATCTACAAAGGCTATTCAGAAAAAAAGGTGGATCTTCCCTGTTCGCTTTTACTGGACTGATCATTGAGGTGGACAATAGCAGGTATCAAAGCCCCCATATGGCAAAACTCTTCATTTTGATATAATTTCTTCCAGCCTTGTTATTTTCAGAAATGACTGTGTTCTAGGAAATTCGAGAAACATCTCACAAACAAGCAACGCTTCTTTCAGTCTGATGTAGCTGCCAAGACAGGCTTCAAAGACTGTCGAAGAATGATGGGGGCAAACTGAATGTCAGTGGCGATAGAACCTTTGACCTTCATGTCATGTACTGGAGGTACCTGCTTTAGTACCTCATGTTCTGTGGTCTATTCGGTGATTGCAGGGTTCTAGTAGATGTGTAAAATATACAACTGTCCGTTATCACCTGCTTTTCTTCCACTGGTGAAATTGGGTTCCAAGCCAGCCAGCCATTCATAATGTGAACGCTGCGTGTAACACATCCGGTGTCAGGATAAGAAGAAGGATAAATAAAGGATAAATAAAAAGCAAGGTCTGCTAACTTTCTTTAATTATGTTTAATTACCGCAAACAATGAATGGCAAATGCAATTTCGTATATACGGGTTCGCTGTATCACCGCGCAGGGTAAACAGGGAACTGGCAGGAAGTACGTAAACAGCTGTTCTTATACCGTGATGACGTAGTTCCAACGCGTCTGTTGGCCTATCACAGTAGAGTCTGGGGGCGGTTTAGACTTTGCCCCGCCTTTGCTGGCCCTCGGACTTGTCCAAGCCCCTTGGCGCTTTCCTTTGTCCACATCTGGTTGCTTGGTAGATTAGCTCTGTCTTGTGTCTCCCCTTGATTCTTCACTCAAACAATTCCTAATATGGTACTGAACAGTCTCCCAACCTCCCTGGTTGGCCTAGAGTGATGCACCCCTCCCCTCTCCAGACTGACCACAGCTTTTATGGCCTGTGTTGGTCAGTCCTTACACACCTACACACACACACCCATCTGCATTGTTTGTGTGTGTGTGTGTAACAAAACAATATTCATCTTCAAACAATATGCTAACAGGCTATAGTGCATTAACATAAATCCTAACAATAATAACGATGAAGATGTCATTTAAAAGAAGTTGGATCCAAGAAGCTACCCCGAAAACCTAGCAAGACACACACACGACATCAGACACAGACAACGTGACCCCAAACGGAGACGCACACAAGGGCTCAAGATTACAAGTCGACTACTATAAATCTTAATAGTCTCAGTGCTTTTGATTTGTCCGATAGATGAAATGCACACTGTTCATCTGAGCACGGGGTTGTGAGCTATCTCTGTTTCCCTGAGCTATTGCTCCTGGTTCGCTAATAAAGCAGCGTGTCTGCCAGAGTAATTGCAGTCGTACGAGCGGACTATCTGGACTAGACCAGTAAACACAGGTCCCCTGGCAGCAAAGCATACAGACAGAGAGAGCGTGATTCAGACCGGTGTCTGCCAGGCTGTTTCAATGGTGGACAGAGGGTCAAAGGACACATGCACCATGTCATTCTGACCTGAGTAATATAAACAGGCAAGCCCTCCTGGAGACTTCATGTTGATAGCCTACCATTGTGACTTATGGACATGGGAGCTTCGACAATAGTAAAACATTGGGCATATTCCGTGGTACAACGCTGCTAAGTCAAACTGCAAAAGTTGGCTTACGAACAAAAAAGATCAAAGTTGTCCTATTGCTTGATAAATATTTTGTTTGTTTAATTCCAACTGTTGAGAACGGTTTACAATAGCTTCAGTTAATGGTGGTTGTGGGCAGAGGCAATATCCACTACTTACATTAATTCCCTTTAAAAAAGAATCACAAGAGGGTCATCCTTTAAAACAGAGGTCAAATCAAACAACTCACTGAAACAATGCAAAGGAGTGCACTTCTGCAGGGCACTTCAAATAAAACGTGCCAGCCCTACTCCAAGATATAAAAATAACTAACTGAACAGCGTGACAGCATACAATCAATGTTTACAATCTTTTTAATTGCTCTATAAATACAAGCCCTTTCATTACAATTCAGAGCTTTCTTGGTCGGGTCGGTTTTCAAAAAGAGACATCAATTTCCTAACGTTTTACCCAACAAAAATCTGTCATATGAAAACAAAGTTAGTAATTGTCCAGATTCACCCACTATCTCTTCCACTTTTCGAAAAAGAAAAATGTGATTATCAGAACACACAACAAAACATCTGCCATCTTCTACCCAGTCTTCCCCATCAGTGTGTCAGCCATCTTGGGCAGGAACATTTCTAGGAAGTGAAAGAAGTCCTGGTACAGTCCGGCGCCATCAGCAGAGGGGCGAAACATGATCACGGCCTTGGTGCTCTCTGTGCCGCCCACCACCTGGGCCTGAACCTGTAACTCCAGTGGCTCCTTGTCCACTATGTGCTGGGTCTCCAGCTCCACACTGCTGGAGAGATAGGGCCTGGAGTCAGAAGGGGCCAGAGGGGGCTTGGAGTCCATGTTCATCGCCCCTTTAAACAGCTCTCACCTCCCGCCGGCCCGCTCACACCCTGTGCCTCTGGACATAGGTCCAGTGTGGAGACCTGGGCTGATTCCCGCTGTAACTGTCCAGCCCTGCAGGGACATGGAGGCATCGCTGCTCTCAGAGGACAGCAGCGCTCTCTTGGCTCCCGGTGTGGCCTTGCTCTGGGGGCTGCAGTCACTGCTTGAGGAGGCACAGCGGTTGGCGTCCTCACCGTGGTTGTTGTTGATTTGCAGTATCCATTCCCTCAGCTCCAGTGCTTTCCTGCATGCCTGTGTTAATCAGGCTGCACTTGAGCACTCCCTGAAACAGCCCCTCCACTGCAGAGCACACCCTCTGGAACCAGAGCAGGCAGAAGCCGTCCCCGGGAGAGTGCAGATGGCTGCGGACCGCCTCGGAGAGCGAAGAAGCCTTGAAGGGGATGCTGGTGGCTAGTGCCTGCTCCGCCACCCTTGTGGTGGTGGAGGTGAGGATCCTTGTCCCAGGGGTGAAAAGGCGCACCAGGACCCACACCTTGCCTTTGGTTGACTTGGGCTCGTGCTGCAGCAGTACTTCTCTGCCTCCTGGCACACCCTCTGAAAGCTCCTCTGGCTGCGCTCCGTTAGGTTGCCCGCCACATTGTGGCTCAGCTCGAAGGGGTCCAGCACATTGAAGGGGCCAAGCTTAGGGTCTGAGGTCCTCTCCTGCTCCGTTGCCTCCCCTTCCCGCTTTACCTTGTCTCGGCTAAGAAAGCTGGTGACGGGGAGTGAACAGCCCTCCCTGATGGAGTTGACAGAGCTGGCAAAGACAAACTGGGTATAGAAGGAAAGTCTGACAGCAGGGAACCTACAGAGAAAAACAAAGGAAAGCCTCAAGCTATTGATCAGCCCAAAATGAATAAATGATGTGAAAACAGCTGAGGGTGTTATACCGAACATGTACTTAGAGCCAGTTGGGTAAGATGATAACCTGTAAATAATACATCCAACTTCACCATTACTTCCTAATTGGTATAAAAACAGATTTAATATTGTACCTGCCAATACAACTAAGGTATTTTCATTACTTTCATGAAGAGTGCCTTTTCCTTCTATGTTTTTCTCTAAACCAAATAGCACCTCCAAATGTACTACTGATATCCTGAATTTCTCTCGTAACGCTGACCGTCCTTTTCTTCTGCGTGGTTGGATGTATTTTTCATGCAATTTTTGGTGTAAATTGCCCAGATCCTGGGTGTTCTTGCTGGAGGGCACAGCAATGGGCTCACTGGGGAAAGTGCAGTTCCAGCCTTCAATAACAGTAGCAGTTCCTCATCTTAGAGGAATAGAGAAGCACAGTGAAAAATAGCACAGTGAAAAATACACATCAATACAAATAATAATTGAATTCACTAGGCACAAAACTATACACATCCTCAGGTTAAACCTATTTTCTGCCATATAGGGGACTGCATGGGTTAATATAGGGTACAACATGGACTACATAAACACAAGTCCTAACAGTAATACAAGTCCTGCACATGCTAAATAGAAATGTCTTGAGAGGAGATGTGTGTTATCAGCATGCGTGTCATATTTGTTGAGCTTGGAAGCGGTGCAGACCAGAAGAAGTACATAACAGGCCATGTCATTCAGCTGGTCCAATGTGGGGAGAACAGGAGGGTCACACTTCTGCAGATAGATCACCAGCAGGGTCAAACGCACAGTTATTCAGCATGGGTCCCGCACCACTGAGATGCCCTATGGGAGAAACACCATAGCGAGAGAACCGTCATTCCAAGCATGTGACACAAAACAGCATAATACCTTATCGTCTGTTGACAAAAAGGTTCAAGATTGGCAGCAAGGTTCTGCTGCCCCCTACTGAATACAGTTCAAAATGGTATGACATCTAAGATGTTAGTCTCTCATACAGGATGCTGTGAAGATCACTCACCAGCCAGCTGCTTCTGTTTGGCCCAGTAGCGGGATGTAGACCAGAGGGCACAGCCTGGAGTCCAGCCCTGAGCACAGCTGCAGAAAATGGGTGCTCCTCGCCGCCAGTCTGATGGGTGGAGGAATAGAGAGCAGGAGGGTCGGTTGGTGGCGACCCATGTTTGTGTTCATACCAGAAATACTAAGAGTTGTTGTTGTCTGACTTTTCTGATCATTATCAAGTTCCTAGGATGTAGGGCTAAGGGTCAGTCTGGGTCTGGGCTATACACAGTACAGTAGGCATAGAGATACAGTTGGAAGTCGGAAGTTTACATACACTTAGTTTGGAGTCATTAAAACTCGTTTTTCAACCACTCCACAAATGTTTTGTTAACAAATTATAGTTTTAGCAAGTCGGTTAGGACAACTACTTTGTGCATGACACAAGTCATTTTTCCAACAATTGTTTACAGGCAGATTATTTCACCTATAATTCACTGTATCACAATTCCAGTGCGTCAGAAATTTACATACACTAAGTTGACTGTGCCTTTAAACGTCTTGGAAAATTCCAGAAAATGATGTCATGGCTTTAGAAGCTTCTGATAGGCTAATTGACATCATTTGAGTCCATTGGAGGTGTACCTGTAGATGTATTCCAAGGCCTACCTTCAAACTCAGTGCCTCTTTGCTTGACATCATGGGAAAATCAGAATAAATCAGCCAAGACCTCAGAAAAAAAATTGTAGACCTCCACAAGCCTGGTTCATCCTTGGGAGCAATTTCCAAATGCCTGAAGGTACCACGTTCATCTGTACAAACAATAGTACGCAAATATAAACACCATGGGACCACGCAGCCGTCATTCTGCTCAGGAAGGAGACGAGTTCTGTCTCCTAGAGATGAACGTACTTTGGTGTGAAAATTGCAAATCAATCCCAGAACAACAGCAAAGGACAGGTACAGCTTCCTTTTTAGTCACCATGGATGTGGAGTCTCTATACACCACCATTGAACATCAACAAGGTTTGGCAGCGATGCACCATTTCTTGAGTACCCGTCCTGAAACTGAGATGCCTCCTACAGAATTCATTGTATCACTGACTGAATGGACTCTTAATCATAACATCTTTATCTTCCAGGACCGTATTTTTAAACAGGTCAAAGGATGTGCCATGGGAGCTTGCTACAGCCCATCCTACGCTGGTTAGTACTTGGGTAAGTGGGAAAATGACTTCATTTTGGATCATTCTAATAACCATTTCTTTGACCGGATTATATGGTGGGGATGCTATATTGATGTTTGCCTGTTTTGGTCCGACTCAGACGATGAACTTATTTCCTTCCACCAATACCTTAACAGCATTAACCCTAACATCATAACTAACTAAGGAGTACAGCAAGGATAACATTCATTTTTTGGACCTCGACATCAGTAAAAATGACAAAGGTTGTTTGCACACATCAATCTTTAGGACACCTACAGATGAGAATACCATTCTGAGGGCAGACAGCTTTCACCCCAAAAGGCTAAAAGAGAACATTCCATACGGCCAATTCCAAAGAGTCCGCAGAATTTGTGATCAGGAAACAGACTACAGTGTCAAATCTGCTGAATTGGAGAATCGCTTCTTGAATCGGGGCTACAGCGTTCAGGTCCTGAAAGATGCAGGTATAAGGGCTGGATTACGTGACAGAGAGAACTTGTTGCGAAGGGGAGTGCCTCGTGATACATCAGAGAGTGTATTTTGTTACAAAATACAGCACTGAAGCAGAGAACATTAAAAGAATCATTAAAAGTAATTGGGGAATTATCCAAAGTGATACGCTACTACGCCAAGTCTTCACTGAGCCACCAGTCATAAGCTTTAAGAGATGTCCTACCCTAAATGACAAATTAGTCCACAGCTATCTTCCTGGTGACTCTCAAAAAACTTGGCTTGACCACAAACCCAGGGGCTCTTTTAAATGTAATCAGTGAAACCATTGCAGAAATATTGCACAGAAAAAGTATTTTGTTAACACAGCTTCTAAAATGGAGTATTACATCAAGCATTAACTGCAAAACCACTCATGTCATCTATAGATTGGAATGTCCACAGTGCAAGGTGTTCTACATTTTCTACAAGGTGTTCCAGGCAATGAAGACCTGTCAGACTTTTAAAAACTTTGTTTCTATTGAACACGCCATACAAATAAAGGCATTTTAATTAATTATATGAAGAGTGCCTTGGTCCTCCTTTCTTTTTGACAACAGCAAAGGACCTTGTGAAGATGCTGGAGGAAACAGGTACAAAACTATCTATATCCACAGTAAAATGAGTCCTATATCGATATAACCTGAAAGGCTGCATACAGAAATCATACAGAAAATTTGTGGGCAGAACTGAAAAAGTGTGTGTGAGCAAGGAGGCCTACAAACCTGACTCAGTTACACCAGCTCTGTCAGGAGGAATGGGCCAAAATTCTACCTGAAAGGCTACCTGAAATGTTTGACCCAAGTTAAACAATTTAAAGGCAATGCTACCAAATACTAATTGAGTGGATGTAAACTTCTGACCCACTGCGAATGTGATGAAAGAAATAAAAGCTGAAATAAATCATTCTCTCTATTATTATTCTGACATTTCACATTCTTAAAATAAAGTGGTGATCCTAACTGACCCAAGACAGGGAATTTTTACTAGGATTAAATGTCAGGAATTGTGAAAAACTGAGTTTAAATGTATTTGGCTAAGGTGTATGTAAACTGTATTTCATATATCTTTGTTGTTGTAGGAAGACACCTCATAGCGGGTAACATCAGGGGTGCCCTTGTGTCTTATCATGAACGGGGTATGAAAAGGAGGTCCTCAGCCTTGGTGACGGAGGCTGCTGCAGCTACAGGACTACCTGTGTCTGTAATTAAGGTATAAAATGGAGGGAAGGGGTGGGTGGGAGGTGGAATTAGGGACATGTGACTACAGGGTTGGTGGATTTTGTGGGGTTAGTGGCAAGAGGGATTGGGGGACAAATTGATTTTGTGGAAAGCGGGGAAAGAAATAGGCTGTGTTCTGATACCCTGCATCCAGAAGTGTTCACACTTTAATTTCACCTCATGCATTTAAAAGCATTGGATTGGTGCAAGCATAATGGGGAGACATTCCACCACAGCACAAGACCACTGAACGACCCCAGGCCAAGCGTTTTCTTTCCTAACCCCCTGTATTATTAGAATATTGTCAAATAAAGAAGAAACAATCCACCACCTAAAACAGGATTAAGTCATGTTTCATTACGGTACTGTAAACTGCATTTTATCAACACAGAAGTTATACAGTGTTATGCTTGACTGTTTTTAGTTGAGTTACATCTAACGACAATGCTTTCCTTTCAAATGACAGAACTGGATTGGTAACTATGGGCGTTCACTTAATACCTCCTGCAACGCCCTGCGCCGCAAAGCTGCTGGTTATTAGAACAGTGTGTCTGCCTGTAACTTGTTTTGCTCAGAGATGCTGAAGGGAAACGGTATGTATTCTCAGATAAAATGTATTCCAACATTTAAAAAAATTTGTCCTACGTTCTGCTGTGAAATGTTGAGAGTTGCTTAATACTTTCATCTCTCCATTCCAAAATGTCCCCCCCCCCCCCCCCCGATTCACTACTACTAAAATAAATTATACATTTTAATTTGACGGACGCCTTTTACGACACTCAAGGACATTTTGCATTAAATTGTAGGTCTACATAAAATGAAGTGCGATACATAAAGTCATGAAATCAAGTGCATCAATCAACAGCAACATACATTCTGAACAATCTAAAGTCAAAGGACGAGGCAAAATAGGACAGATAAAAAGAGGGAGGGGTTGGGAAGAGGATACAAACCTGGTTTAGGGTAAGGGTTTGGTTTAAGGTGGTAGGCTACCCGGTTTGGTTTAGTTGATCTCGTGTGAATTCTGGCAGCAGAGTTCAGAACCAGTTGGAGTCAATTGATGACGTTGGTGGGGATCTGGTGAGGAGAGTGTTACTATAGTCTAGTCAGGCAAGTAACCAAGGGGTCTGGTAAAGAGTGTTACAGTAGTCTAGTCAGGAAGTAACCCAGGCATCTGATGAGGAGAGTGTTACAGTAGTCTAATCAGGAAGTAACCAAGGCATCTGGTGAGGAGAGTGTTACGGTAGTCTAATCAAGAAGTAACCAAGGCATCTGGTGAGGAGAGTGTTACGGTAGTCTAGTCAGGAAGTAACCAAGGCATCTGGTGAGTAGAGTGTTACACTCGTCGAGTCAGGAAGTAACCAAGGCATCTGGTGAGGAGAGTGTTACACTCGTCGAGTCAGGAAGTAACCAAGGCATATGGTGACGAGAGTGTTACACTAGTCTAATCAGGAAGTAACCAAGGCATCTGGTGAGGAGATTGTTACACTAGTCTAGTCAGGAAGTAACCAAGGCCTCTGGTGAGGAGAGTGTTACGGTTAGATTGTGAAAAATATAGAAAATACAAAAGCGTTTAAATTACGTGTCCTCAAATATTACGTAATCTGAAGAATCTCACATTAGCTGGTAGAACTGACTCAATGAAATTAACCATAGAGGTCTTATAACTTGTACAGGTATTTTTGGGGGGGCTCATGTCTTTTTAAATTCATATAACCTAGGGGCTATGAAGCTTCTTATCTGTCATGTTTGGAGTTGTGTTGCTCTGTTATGCGGACACTTTTTCTTTACAGTTGAGTTGCCCTGGTCATGTCAGTATTCAGTAACTTTAATAAAGAGCCACTGCCCCTAAAAAACAACTTCTCATTTAGAGAACAGCCTATGTGGCATTGATATGAGTCAGAAACATGTATTATACTGACAAATTGACTACAAAGTGTAAATAGGATCATTTTGGTCATGAAATCAGTCTCGTCCAAAACTGAGTTTTGTGAGACTTGTGGTCGCGACTGCATCACAACGTAAATGAAGGTTTTTTTTTTTCAGTCTTGCCCACAGCTGGCAGCACACAAGTAATCATCAACTAACCCTGTGGGGCTAGTTAGGGACCATCGGTAAATTACGCATTTAATATGGGACAATATGTTGAATTTCCAATATCTCCAAATTTCAATAACTAATAAATAAAATAATAAATAAAGTTTCAATAAACCTCAAACCAATTATAAATTGGAGAAATTCATATACAAATATTGACAGCATTTAATGAGACAACTAAAACATGTGCAACATGAAAATATTGTCCCATTTATATTGTGTAATTTATTGACGGTCCCCAAACTAGCCCAGGCTATCCAGGGTCAAAGTCAGGTCGCACACCAGCCAGCTGAAGCTAATTGGCAAAATGATTTGTCTAACCCTTCCAACCACACTTCAAACCACAACCACACATCAAACTCACGTTTCAATTCAGTCATTGGCGCTAGCATTTCTTAATGAACCAAATCTAAAACGAGGCCAAATCAGGAAGTCACCCTTTAAAACCTACTAATGACATGTTGTACCTCTACCTTGCTACCTGGCAGATGAGCCAAGCAGGAGAACAGATGAGAACAGCAGGCCAGTGGAGCACTTAGAACAGCAGCAACTAGTAGGGAAGAGGATGATTTAGGCAACCCAGACACAGCCCAAAACAAGTTAACAACTTCTTCGGGATCGGTGTCCCTTCCACGGGACGGTTGAGCTAATGTAGGCTAATGCAATTAGCATGAGGTTGTAAGTGACAAGAACATTTCCCAGGACATAGACATATCTGATATTGGCAGGAAGCTTAAATTCTTGTTAATCTAACTGCACTGTCCAATTTACAGTAGCTAGTACAGTGAAAGAATACCATGCTATTGTTTGAGGAGTGCATCATTTTGAACATGAAAAGTTATTAATAAACATATTAGGCACATTTGGGCAGTCTTAATACAACATTTTTAACAGAAATGCAATGTTTCATTGGATCAGTCAAAAACGTTGCGCATACACTGCTGCCATCTAGTGGACAAAATCTAAATTGCACCTGGGCTGGAATAATACAATATGGCCTGTCTCTTGCATTTCAAAGATGATGGCACAAAAAAAATACAAAATAACTGTTGTTTTTGTCTTTGTATTATCTTTTACCAGATCTATTCTGTTATATTCTCCTACATTCCTTTCACATTTCCACTAAGTTCAAAGTTTTTCCTTCCAAATGGTACCAAGAATATGCATTTCATTGCTTCAGGGCCTGAGCTACAGGCAGTTAGATTTGGGTATGTCATTTTAGGTGAAAATTACAAAACAATGCAAAAACGAAAGAGACACAAGACACAGAGACAGCAACAGAAGAATAGGTGATGGAGAAAGACACACCAGACAAGACAGAAACAGCAACAAAAGAGGAGAGACACATCAGACAAGACAGAGACAGCAACAGAAGAATAAGAACCAACACCATCATCCCAGAAACGCTAGACCCACTCCAATTTGCATACCGCACCAACAGATCCACAGATGATACAATCTCTATTGCACTCCATACTGCCCTTTCCCACCTGGACAAAAGGAACACCTATGTGAGAATGTTATTAATTGACTACAGCTCAGAGTTCAACACCATAATCCCCTCAAAGCTCATAACTAAACTAAGGACCCTGGGACTAAACACCTCCCTCTGCAACTGGATCCTGGACTTCTTGATGGGCCGCCCACAGGTGGTAAGGGTAGATAACAACACATCCGCCACTCTGATCCTCAACACGGGGGCCCCTCAGGGGTGCGTGCTCAGTCCCCTCCTGTACTCCCTGTTCACACATGACTGCATGGCCAGGCATGACTCCAACACCATCATTAAGTTTGCTGATGACACAACACTGGTAGGCCTGATCACGGACAACGATGAGACAGCCTATAGGGAGGAGGTCAGAGATCTGACCGTGTGGTGCAAGGTCAACAACCCTTCCCTCAACATGATCAAGACAAAGGAGATGATTGTGGACTACAGGAAAAGGAGGACCGAGCACACCCCATTCTCATCAACGGGGCTGTAGTGGAGCAGGTTGAGAGCTTCAAGTTCCTTGGCGTCCAAATCACCAACAAACTAACATGGTCCAAGCACAATAAGACAGTCGTGAAGAGGGCACGACAAAACCTACTCCCCCTCAGGAGACTAAAAAGATTTGTCAGGGGTCCTCAGATCCTCAAAAGGTTTTACAGCTGCACCATCGAGAGCATCCTGATGGGTTGCATCACTGCCTGGTATGGCAACTGCTCGGCCTCCGACCGCAAGGTACTACAGAGGGTAGTGCGTACGGCCCAGTACATCACCGGGGCCAAGCTTCCTGCCATCCAGGACCTCTATAACAGGCGGTGTCAGAAAAGGGCCCTAAAAATTGTCAAGGACACCAGCCACACTAGTCATAGACTGTTCTGTCTGCTACCGCACGACAAGCGGTACCAGAGCGCCAAGTATATCTCCCCCCCCCCCCCCCCCCCCCCCCCCCCGAGCTGCTGCTACTCACTGTCATTATCTATGCATAGCCACTTTAATAACTCTACCTACATGTACGTAATTACCAAAAATTACCTCGACACGGTGCCCCCGCATATTGACACATTGACTCTGTACTGGTACCTCCTGTATATTGCCCCGCTATTGTTATTTACTGCTGCTCATTCATTTTTTTTGTTATTCTTATCTCTTACATTTAATTTTTTTTGTATTTTCTTAAAACTGCATTGTTGGTTAAGGGCTTGTAAGGAAGCATTTCACTTGAAGGAAGAACAGAACAGGCCACCTACATAAGAGGAATACCTATGTGAGAATGTTGTCTATTGACTACTGCTCAGTGTTCAACACCATTGTCCCCTCCAAGCTTCTCACCAAACGTAGGACCCTGGGACTGAACACCTGCCTCTGCAACTGGATCCTTGACTTCCTGACCGACCCCAGGTGGCGAGGGCAGGCTACATCACCTCCGCCACGCTGACCCTCAACACAGGGGCTCCACAGTGGTGTGTGCTTAGTCCCCTCTTGTACTCCCTGTTCACCCACGACTGCGTTGCCACGCACAACTCCAACACCGTCATCAAGTTTGCTGACGACGCAGCGGTGGTAGGCCTGATCACTGGCGACAATGAGACAGCCTACAGGGAATAAGTGACCTGGCAGTGTTGGGCCGGAATCACAACCTCTGGAGCGGGTCGAGAGCTTCAAGTTTCTTCGTGTCCAAATCACTAAGAACTTAAAATGGTCCGCGACAGTGCCTCTTCCCCCTTAGGAGGTTGAAAAGGTTCTACAGCTGCATCACTGCTTGGTATGGCAATAGCACCGCCCTCGATCACATGGTGCTACAGAGGGTGGTGCGGACATCCCAGTACATCACTGGGGGCCGTGCGCCCTGCCATCCAGGACCTCTATATCAGGCGGTGTGAAAGGAGGACTCCAGCCACCCAAGCCATAGACTGTTCTCTCTTCTTCCGCACGACGAGATGAACCGGTACATCAAATCTGACACCAACAGGCTCCTGAACAGCCTCGATCCCAATGCCAGAAGACTGCTAAATAGCTAACTAAATGGCTACAGGGACTATCTGAGTTGACCCTTTAATTTTTGCACTGTCTCTATGCACATTCACAGAGCCCTACACACATACGCACACTGACACTCCAACAGACACACAAACACTCACTCTATCATTTGCTCACACACACATAACATGCACACACATTTATACTAACTCTACAGAAACACACTCACATACAATCACCATATCCACTGCTGCTACCCTGTTTATCATATCTCCTGATGCCTAGCCACCTTACCCCTATAAATACACTATATATACAAAAGTATGTGGACACCCCTTCAAATTAGTGGATTTGGCTATTTCAGCCACACCCGTTGCTGACAGGTGTATAAAATTGAGCACAATCACATTTATTTATAAAGCCCTTTTTACATCAGCCGATGTCACAAAGTGCTGTACAGAAACCCAGCCTAAAACCCCAAACAGCAAGCAATGCAGATGTAGAACCACAGTGGCTAGGAAAAACTCACTAGAAAGGCAGGAACCTAGGAAGAAACCTAGAGGAACCAGGTTATAACAGTACATGGCCAAGATGTTCAAACGTTCATAGATGACCAGCAAGGTCAAATAATAATAATCACAGTGGTTGTAGAGGATGCAACAGGTCTGCACCTCAGGAGTAAATGTCAGTTGGCTTTTCATAGCCGAGCATTCAGAGACAGCAGGTGCGGTAGAGAGAGAGAGAGAGTTGAAAACAGCAGGTCCGGGACAAGGCACACAGCCATGCAATCTCCATAAACAAACATTGGCAGAAGAATGGCCTTACTGAAGAGCTCAGTGACTTTAGACGTGGCACCGTCATAGAATGCCACCTTTCCAACAAGTCAGTCTGTCAAATTTCTGCCTGCTAGAGCTGTTGCCCCGGTCAACAGTAAGTGCTGTTATTTTAATGTGGAAACGTTTAGGAGCAACAATGGCTCAGCCGCGAAGTGGTAGGCCACACAAGCTCACAGAACGGGACCGCCGTGTGCTGAAGCGCATAGTGCATAAAAATTGTCTGTCCTCGGCCTCAACACTGACAACCGAGTTCCAAACTGCCACGGGAAGCAACGTCAGCACAATAACTCTTTGTCGGGAGCTTCATGAAATGGGTTTCCATCGCCGAGCAGCCACACACAAGCCTAAGATCACCATGCGCAATGCCAAGCGTCAGCTGGAGTGGTGTAAAGCTCGCCGCCATTGGACTCTGAAGCAGTGGAAACGCGTTCTCCGGAGTGATGAATCACGCTTCAACATCTGGCAGTCTGACAGACGAATCTGGGTTTGGCGGATGCCAGGAGAACGCTACCTGCCCCAATGTATAGTGCCAACGGTAAAGTTTGGTAGAGAAGGAATAATGGTCTGGGGCTGTTTTTCATGGGTCGGGCTGGGCCCCTTAGTTCCAGTGAAGGGAAATCTTAACACTACAGCATACAATGACATTCTAGACGAGTCTGTGCTTCCAACTTTGTGGCAACAGTTTGGGGAAGGCCCTTTCCTGTTTCAGCATGACACTGCCCCTGTGCACAATGCGAGGTTCATACAGAAATGGTTTGTCGTGATCTGTGTGGAAGAACTTGACTGGCCTGCACAGAGCCCTGACCTCAACCCCATCGAAAACTTTTTGGATGTATTGGAACGCCAAGCCTAATCGCCCAACATCAGTGTCCGACCTCACTAATGCTTGTGGCTGAATGGAAGCAAGTCCCCGCAGCAATGTTCCAACATCTAGTGGAAAGCCTTTTATAGCAGCAAAGGGAGGACCAACTCCATATTAATGCCCATGATTTTTGAACGAGTGTCCACATACACTACACGACCAAAAGTATCTTCCTCTATCGATACAGTATCCCTGCACATTGTAAATATGATACTGGAACTAACCCTATATAGCTTACTTACTTTATCGGGTTCTTCTTATTTGTTGTTTTTGTTCTACCTTGTTATTTTTAGTATTACATTGTTATTGATCACTGCATTGTTGGGGTTAGAGCTTGCAAGAAAGGCATTTCACTGTACTTGTGCATGTGACCTTAAAGCTTGAAACTTCAGCCAGATGACCACAGAACAATTATGTTTACTTCAATATCATGGTCATTCGATCAATATTTGCGCATTAAGGCATTTCCACCGCTATTTCTGGCATAGTTCATTTTACAGACACAAAAAGATCTCACCATGTCGGTCAGTGTCTGTTTCGACACTTCCTGTTTCCATCCCACCTGTCGTGATCTTTTAAAATGACTTTACTCGCATAAAACTATGGATGAAAACATGGTTAGAGAGTCCGTTAATATTATTAGCCTAACTAATACCTATCCAATGTTGGAATGAATAGTAGGCTATCTTACATTAGTCTGCAAATGCAATGATAAATGCATGCATTGACTACATTTGACAAGCGGTGTGTATCTGACAGAGACATGTCTCTACATGCCTGGTAAGTAATGCAGGTCAAGGACAAGACTGTGGTGCAGAAGACTCCTCTAGATGGCAGTATAAGACTATTTGACAAAATTTATTTATGTCTGAAATCAAATGGATATTTAATCAAACACTGCTACAGGCACAAAGAAACAAACACTGCAATTATTAAATGCCGATTTTATTTTGTTTTAAGTCGTCTGGATAGATCTTGACAAAAATTGCAACATATTCCAGACTTTTCAAATCGAGGGGAGTCTGTTGCTATTCCCGATTTGCTGCCGAGGGAGACGTGCGATGTTGTGGACAGGTGTGGTCCTCCTGATTGAGGAAGAGAAGTAGCTTTGACTGTACAAAAATAAAGAAAATACAAAATAAACACATTTATGATTCCTAGAGACTCCATATTGACATCCTCTTCATAGCTCTTGCTGTTCAGACCAGCCTCTCTGCAAAGTCCCGGTCTAGCGGGTTAAAGAGAGTGATTGTAGGGTTGTAGAACTCAGGGGCTCAGTAGCAGGGGTTTGTGTGTGTCAGTGTGTGCGACAGGAGGCGGGGTGTAGCACAGTGGAAATTCTTACAAAGAACAAGCGACACACACAGAATGATGCCTTCCTGAGACATCGGTGGGTGTTTGTGTACAGTGATGAATGTTTGCGCGAGCTGCATGTGAGAATCAAAAACTAGCCTCAGCGGGCATGGTTTGGCTTCTACGAAGAATCACAACAGGTTCATATTCATTCACCAGGGGGTGGGGGATTAGTGTTTCTCACTATACAAGTTCAGGTACTCTCCCTGAAATTGCTCCCTGAACACAACTGAAATTGTAACTAAGTAACATGTTCGCTGCAAACACTTTTTGAACTGTTTTAGTCCATTTTCTTTGATGCCTAATGAATACAATCCAGGTCCTGGCATATACAGTGCATTCGGAAAGTATTCAGACCCCTTCACATTGTTACGTTAAAGCCATATTCTAAAATTGGTTAAATACAACATTTCCTTGTCAATCTACACACAATAGCCCATAATAACAAAGTGAAAACAGGTTTGAATTGTTTTTGTAAATGTACTAAAAACTGAATAACTACATTATTCAAGTATTCAGACCCTTTGCTATGAGACTCAATTGAGCTCAGGTGCATCCTGTTTCCATTGATCATCCTTGAGATGTTTCTACAACTTGGAGTCCACCTGTGCTAAATTCAATTCATTGGACATGATTTTGAAAAGGGACACACCTGTCTATATAAGGTCCCACAGTTGACAGTGCATGTCAGAGCAAAAACCAAGCCATGAAGTTGAAGAAATTGTCCGTAGAGCTCCGAGACAGGATTGTGTCGAGGCATAGATCTAGGGAAGGGTACCAAACAATGTCTGCAGCATTGAAGGTCCCCAAGAACACAGTGGCCTCCATCATTCTTATATGGAAGAAGTTGAGGCAAAGACGCGTCCTAGAGCTGGCCACCTGACCAAACTGAGCAATCGGGGGAGAAGGGCCTTGGTCAGGGAGGTGACCAAGAAGCTGATGGTCACTCTGACAGAGCTCCAGAGTTCCTCTGTGGAGATGGGTGAAACAGAAGGACAACCATCTCTGCAGCATTCCAGCAATCAGGAGACTAGTCAGGATTGAGGGAAAGATGAACGGAGCAAAGTACAGAGAGATCCTTGACAAAAACCTGCTCCAGAGCACTCAGGACCTGACTGGGGTGAAGGTTTACATTCCAGCAGGACAACAACCCTAAGCACACAGACAAGACAACGCAGGAGTGGCTTCGGAACAAGTCTCTGAATATCCTTGAGTGGCCCAGCCAGAGCCCGGACTTGAACCCGATCGAACATCTCTGGAAAGACATGAAAATAGCTGTGCAGCAACACTCCCCATCCAACCTGACAGAGATTGAGAGGATCTGCAGAGAAGAATGGGAGAAACTCCCCAAATACAGGTGTGCCAAGCTTGTAGACTCGAGGCTGTAATTGCTGCCAAAGGTACTTCAACAAAGTACTAAGTTAAGGGTCTGAATACTGAAGTATATACACTTTTTTTGTTGCAAAAAATGTCTATAAACCTGTTTTTTCCTTATCATTATGTGGTATTGTCTGTAGATTGATGAAGGAAAACATTATTTAATCCATTTTAGAATAAGGCTGTAAAGTAACAAAATGTGGAAAAAGTGAAAGTGAATACTTACCTGTTGCACTATAGTTGCAAAAGCATAGCCAAAAAGGGTAACTTTCGTCAACTTCTTTCACCATCAACAGGGAACACTAGATTACTCCCCAAACCACATATCATTTTGAAGCTTCTTATACTAATCACTTCTTGGAAATGCAGTGTACTGTACTCCTTCCTTCACACTGTAATCCATTTGTGCCTAGTCTCTGTGCCTTGCTGGACGAACCCAGCACCTGGATCTCAACCCTCCAACTCCAAACCTTGCCTGGTTACCCATCCACATCATTCCAGACAAATAACATTTCTTCTCCACAACGAGTCTGGATTTGCCCCCCCCCCCCCAAAGATTTCTAGAACGTGAACACATTGACTGTTTTGATTGGTCCCAGAAACAGATTGGTTGGGTCAGAGCCAGCCTACATGAAGACGTTATCAACTTTGATTAGTTAGAGACCCTCCAATCCCAAATTAATTAGTTTTGTACAATGCCCCTCATGGTAGTTTAAGACTCAATGTGTGTAGTGATTGATAAAGCAGCAGACATAAATTCTGGGTGAGTAACTAGGCAATCCCCAAACCCCCTTCTTTGTTCAGCTACAAATCCTCATACAGCCTCAATATGAGTGCCATGGTTTTCTTTTCTATTCATGGAAATCTGTTGTAATTTAAGGAGTGAGAATGAACTAAATTGTGGCTGCTGTATGTCAGAATCATAGTGATAAATATGGACCTGTCCCTCATTTAAGGGGATGACTTTCCTTCAGTAATTATTTTTTCTTTTTTCTTTCTTGAAACAGAAATCTATGAACAAAACACGAAAGGTATTCATTTTCTTTAGTAAAAAAAAAAAAATCAGGTTAAGGCTAAACTTTTCAGTTTAAAGAAATGAATACAGCTTATATACATGAACTCAAAGGCAACTTAAAATAAAGAATCTTCATTAATCTGATATCTTGAAGGACCTGTGACCATAACATACAATCATTTTTTTCCTTCCACTCTCATTGCGGCAACACCAAAGAGGAAAAACAAACCCGACCCGGAATAGTGCGACATTTCTCAGAACTCTTTTCTGTGCATGTCTGTGTCGTGTCTGTGAATTGAAAAAGCCATTTCAACTTCTTGACTTTTGTTAATTAGAACATTGGGTATGTGATAAAACAACGGAACAGTTCTCTTTTGATACTCTCATGAGTATGAGACGATTAAAACAGTGGAGGAACATAAGAGCATTTAAATCAACAATTATAACCTTCTCTAACCTGTTACTCCATCATGTACAAGTCAATCACAATAGTTCCTTACTTTTCTATATATATTTATATATCTTTTGTACGAAATCTGTTTTTTCCAAGTTGGAAAAGTAGAAAGACCCAGTCTTTTTGTGTGGTCTTCTTTGACAAGTCCATGCCTGCAGTCCTCCTCTGAGAAACGCAAAAAAAGGTGTCTGGTGTTAGTCTCGCTGTTTGTCCTGTCCGTTTGTCTGTCCCCATTTCCCGCCAGCCTCCCTGAGTGGACCAGTGTTCACAACTCGGACGGCTCCTTCATGTTCCTGCCCTCAGTCTTTCAGGCAGAGGTGGGTAGAGAGGGGCGTGGGGGAGATGTCAGCAGTGTTCCAGCATGGTCATTCAGAGAAATCCCGCCGCCACCTTTTCGCCATTTTCCAGACAGCGTCTTTGAGGGGGAGGAGCAGGAGAGGGTGTGTCACGCGGGGGGGAGGAACACTTAAGAGCACGCCGGTCTCTGTGTCCAGCGAGGACACCCCCAAACCCACAGGGAGATTGAAGTGAATGAGGAAAAAGGAGGGCTTGCTACGGCGACTGTGTGGTGGGGCTGGGGCTGCTTTGGGCGGAGCTGGGGGACAGGCTGGGGCTGCAGCTGCCCGGGGGGGCTCCGCTGGTCCGGGTGCCCGCGGCCCCGCTCTCCAGACCCTCAGAGTTCTCCAGCATCTCCTGGATGAGAGGGGGCATGGAGCCGGGGATCTCCATCTTCAGGGTGATGACACGCTCGGCTCCTGAGGAAGGGTGGGGGGGGACAGAGGGGAAGAGGAAGGCATCGATTAGGTAGGAGGACCAATATACGGTGTTAGTCTGTTGTCGGCATTCAACCCCTTTATGAATTAGTCACTTTTGACTTGGATCTACATTGAATTTGCAATGACAGTATAGATCATGTAGACCTTTACAATCCTTTACGGACAGTTTAAACGTTCACGGACGTTGCAAAGTAAGTACCTTAATTGCGATACATCGTTGAGAATATAACATAAGGCTAATTGACACAGAAGTATATGGCTGACCCACAGCTGTGTGTCGATCGACGTCTCGGACTGCCGCTCACCTTTGGCGCTAATGCTCCTCAGGTCGGTGATCTTCATCAGCATCTTGGGGAACATGTGCGGTTTGTGAGGCCTCCTCTTCCTCACGTAGATCTTCAGAGCCTCCAGTAGGGGCTCCTGTAGTACGTCCACCTTGTCTGCCTGCTCCAGGTCCTGCCGATCTACACACAGCCAAACACAATTACCGGGGTGTGCTCAGTCAGGTGGAATGTAATAAAACAGAGCTCACACCAGGCTGTATTCTACAAATGCGGTTCATCGTATTTGCACTACGTTACCAGATTAGCTACACCTCCTGAACTATCTCCGGGTAGGTCAATACTGAGAATGTCTAAGTACACATTGTAACGTTTTTACTATCAACAGCCCTGTGGAAAATCGAATCATCCGCCGTATCTGCGGTGAAAGGTGGCAGAGATGGAGCGGTGTCTGTCAGACCACGAGGAAATCCCCCAAAATCGGTATTCTCGTGAAAGCGTCTGTAGCGTCCGAACGGTTTGGCCTACACACTAATATGACCCCTCTGTGGAAAGCTGAGACTCACACATTAGGACACCCACAGCCTCACAAGACTCGTCTGCAGGTCCCCCGGGATCAGTTTTTAAAAAATGGAGATAGTTTAGGCACTAAAATAAGGGGATGAATACATGTCATAGTTTCCTGATCTTTCTTATATCTCTCAGATATAGGACAGACATTTCAGAACAAACTTTCTTTAGATGTATTTTTTGGACTATCTATTGTTCCACGTAGTGAATCTGTTATTCAATGTGGTTCTATGGGATAATAGCAGTAATGCCAAATTCAATGTTTCATCAAATAATGATAATAATCCTATATTTCTTTGATACCTTAAGGGGTCTTAAAATTCTAAATCAAATAGATAAATGATCCTTGGTATGACCATCTTAAAACAATTCCATATGTTAGCTTGGAACCCCCTCGGCTTAGACTCTAGAGGTTTAACCACTAAATGGTTCTCAAGATACAGCACTAGTCTACATTCCTAGTTTTGGGCCTGTCCAATGTGTGAATGCTGGAATACGATAGTGTTAGCGGCCTATAATGAGAAGAGATGTGACCAGACCTATTTGTTTAAGACAGCGACACCTTCACAGCCAAATGAAGATGAGGCAGATGAACCCCTACCCTACCTGGACACAATGTCATTATCAGCTTCAATCACTGTGTATGGGTGCGTGTGTATACGCAGTGGTATTGGGTAAGTCCAAACAGCCGCAGTACCTCCACACAGCAGACAGATGGCGCTGAGCAGTCCCGTCTCAGCATCATCCATCTCCAGGGGGAGGAGCTGGTTGGCGAAGGCGAACACCAGGTCGGTGAGAGGTCCGAAGCCGGCATTGTGCATCTGGGTCCGGTTTAGCGTCAGGCCATCCGAGAACGTCATGGTGTCCTGCTCCGGCGTGTAGCGCGTGCAGATCCGCAGAATCTGAAGGAGCAGGGCGTAGGATTTGTTGAGCATGTCAACAAATCGAATATGTGGGCCAATCATGCAATAGCACAGGGGATGAATGGATAAGTAGCTGACACGTCAGTGGTCACCACTCACTAATCCTGAGCCTGAACAACTAGATGGTGTGCAGGTTTTTACACCACCCCAGCACTAATACATTAGTTTCAACTAATTAAGGTGATATGGTGTTTTAATGCTGGAACAAACGCCTGTACTCCCCCCTCGGATGGACCAGGACCAGTGTTGGTGAGCGACTCTGAGATGGTGTGCAGGATTTTGTTCCAGACCACCATTAGTAGAGCGAACCAAAGGCGGTCCTTACCAGTATGTCCAGACAGGCGGCCTTGAGCAGGGTGATCTGGTCAGCGATGGTGAGCGTGGTGAAGCCAGGAAGCTGCTTGGCGAACTCCACCGTCTTGATGATACACTTGGTGGACAGCTCACTGAACTTGTCCCACAGGTCCACGTCCAGAGCCACGCGCCGCTCCGAGCTGTTACTCTGAACGAGAGGGAGAGACGAGTTAGAGTTTGAGTGCTAACAAGTCTTTAGTGGACGAAGTGTTATCAAATGCATGCACTCTGGAGATGAGAATAAAAGGTAGCAGCACCAATAAGGTTCTGAAGCAATTCTTAAACAACACTTAGAAGAATCATCCGGTAAACCTTTTACTGCAGTGGGCTAAATCAGGGTCACACAGTGTGTTTCTTTGTAGTCTTAAACAAAATAATACGATGCCTTTGGAAAGTATTCAGACCATTTACCCGTTTCCACATTTTGTTACGTTACAGCCTTATCCTTAAATGGATTATATAAAACATGTCCTCAATCTACACACAATACCCCATAATGACAAAACGAAAACACATTTGTAGAAATACCTTATTTATTTAAGTATTCAGACCCTTTGCTAAGAGACTCAAAATTGAGCTCAGGTGCATCCCGTTTCCATTGATCATCTTTGAGATGTTTCTACAACTTGATTAGAGTCAAGGCACACACCTGTCTATATAAGGTCCCACAGTTCACAGTGCATGTCAGAGCAAAAACCAAGCCACGAGGTCGAAGGAATTGTACGTAGAGCTCCGAGACAGGATTGTGTCGAGGCACAGATCTGGGGAAGGGTACCAAAAAATGCCTGCAGCATTGACGGTCCCCCAAGAACAGACTGGCCTCCATCATTCTTAAATGGAAGAAGTTTGGAACCACCAAGACTTGTCCTAGAGCTGGCTGCCCGGCCAAACTGAGCAATCGGGGGAGAAGGGCCTTGGTCAGGTTGGTGACCAAGAAACCGATGGTCACTCTGACAGAGCTCCAGAGTTCCTCTGTGGAGATGGGAGAACCTTCCAGAAGGAGAACCATCTCAGCAGCAATCCGCAAAAACAGGCCTTTATGGTAGAGTGGCCAGACGCAAGACACTCCTCAGTAAATGGCACATGACAGCCCACTTGGAGTTTACCAAAAGGTACCTAAAGACTCTCAGACCATGAGAAACAAGATTCTCTGGTCTGACGAAACTAAGATTGAACTCTTTTGCCTGAATATAAAGTGTCACGTCTGGAGGAAACCTGGCACCATCCCTACGGTGAAGCACGGTGGTGGAAGCATCATGCTGTGGGGATGTTTTCAGCGGCAGGGACTAGGAGACTAGTCAGGATCGAGGGAAAGATGAACGGAGCAAAGTTCAGAAAGATCCTTGATGAAAACCTGCTCCAGAGCGCTCAGGACCTCAGACTGGGCGAAGGTTCACCTTCCAACAGGACAACAACCTTAAGCACACAGACAAGACAACGCAGGAATGGCTTCGGGACAAGTCTCTGAGCGTCCCAGCCAGGGCCCGGACATGAACCGGATCGAGCATCTTTGGAGGAACCTGAAAATAGCTGTGCAGCAACGCTCCCCATCCAACCTGACAGATTGAGAGGTTCTGCAGAGAATGGGAGAAACTCCCCAAACACAGATGTGTCAAGCTTGTAGCGTCATACCCAAGACTCAAGGGTGTAATCACTGCCAAAGGTGCTTCAGAGTACTGATTAAAGGGTCTGAATAATTACCGTTGAAGTTGGAAGTTTACATACACCTTAGCCAAATACATTTAAACTCAGTTTTTTTTCATAATTCCTGACATTTAATCCTAGTAGAAATTCCCTGTCTAAGGTCAGTTAGGATCACCACTTTATTTTAAGAGTGTGAAATGTCAGAATAATAGTAGAGAGACCAATATATTTCAACTTTTACCCTTTTTCCCCTTTCATCACATTCCCAGAGGGTCAGAAGTTTACATACACTCAATTAGTATTTGGTAGCATTGCCTATAAATTGTTTAACTCGGGTCAAACGTTTCGGGTAGCCTTCCACAAGATTCCCACAATAAGTTGGGTGAATTTTGGCTTTTTCAGTTGTGCCAACACATTTTCTATAGGATTGAGGTCAGGGCTTTGTGATGGCCACTCCAATGCCTTGACTTTGTTGTCCTTAAGCCACAACTTGGGGTCATTGTCCATTTGGAAGACCCATTTGCGACCAAGCTTTAACTTCCTGACTGATGTCTTGAGATGTTGCTTCAATATATCCACATCATTTTCCTGCCTCATGATGCCATCTATTTTGTGAAGTGCAGTGTCCCTCCTGCAGCAGAGCACCCCCCACCACATGATGCTGCCACCCCCGTGCTTCACGGTTGGAATGGTGTTCTTCGGCTTGCTAGCCTCCCCCTTTTTCCTCCAAACATTACAATGGCCATTATGGCCAAGCAGTTCTATTTTTGTTTCATCAGACCAGAGGACATTTCTCCAAAAAGTACGATCTTTGTCCACATGTGCAGTTGCAAACCAGTCTGGCTTTTTATGGCGGTTTTGGAGCAGTGGCTCCTACCTTTCTGAGCAGCCTTTCAGGTTATGTTGATATAGGACTCGTTTTACTGTGGATATAGATACTTTTGTACCCGTTTCCTCCAGAATCTTCACAAGGTGCTTTGCTGCTGTTCTGGGATTGATTTGCATTTTCCGCACCAAAGTACGTTCATCTCTAGGAGACAGAACACGTCTCCTTCCTGAGCGGTATGACAGCTGCATGGTCCCATGGTGTTTATACTTGCATACTATTGTTTGTACAGATGAACGTGGTATCTTCAGGCATTTGGAAATTGCTCCCAAGGATGAACCAGACTTGTGGAGGTCTACAATTTTTTTTCTGAGGTCTTGGCTGATTTCTTTTGATTTCCCCATGATGTCAAGCCAAGAGACACTGAGTTTGAAGGTAGGCCTTGAAATACATCCACAGGTACACCTCCAATTGACTCAAATGATGTCAATTAGCCTATCAGAAGCTTCTAAGCCATGACATCATTTTCTGGAATTTTCCAAGCTGTTTAAAGGCACAGTCAACTTAGTGTATGTAAACTTCTGACCCACTGGAACTGTGATACAGTGAATTAAGTGAAATAATCTGTCTTTAAACAATTGTTGGAAAAATGATTTAACAAGAAATTTGTGGAGTGGTTGAAAAACGAGTTTTAATGACGCCAACCTAAGTGTATGTAAACTTCCGACTTCAATTGTAAGTAAATGTGATATTTCAGTTTTTTTTTTTTTTTTTTTGCAAAAAATAAATAAAGGCACCTGTATATTATTTTTTTTATAATTTTTTTTATTTTTTTACCTTTATTTAACTAGGCAAGTCAGTTAAGAACAAATTCTTATTTTCAATGACGGCCTAGGAACAGTGGGTTAATTGCCAGTTCAGGGGCAGAACGACAGATTTGTACCTTGTCAGCTCGGGGATTTGAACTTGCAACCTTCCGGTTACTAGTCCAACGCTCTAACCACTAGGCTACCCTGCCGCCCTGCCGCCCCACTGTCAGATATAGAGTTGAAATGTATTCCATTTTGAGTTTGCATGCCAATATTACACTTCATATACACTGCTCAAAAAAATTAAAGGGAACACTAAAATAACACATCCTAGATCTGAATGAATGAAATATTCTTATTAAATACTTTTTTCTTTACATAGTTGAATGTGCTGACAACAAAATCACACAAAAATGATCAATGGAAATCAAATTTATCAACCCATGAAGGTCTGGATTTGGAGTCACACTCAAAATTAAAGTGGAAAACCACACTACAGGCTGATCCAACTTGTAATGTAATGTAATGTCCTTAAAACAAGTCAAATTGAGGCTCAGTAGTGTGTGTGGCCTCCACGTGCCTGTATGACCTCCCTACAACGCCTGGGCATGCTCCTGATGAGGTGGCGGATGGTCTCCCGAGGGATCTCCTCCCAGACCTGGACTAAAGCATCCACCAACTCCTGGACAGTCTGTGGTGCAACGTGACGTTGGTGGATGGAGCGAGACATGATGTCCCAGATGTGCTCAATTGGATTCAGGTCTGGGGAACGGGCGGGCCAGTCCATAGCATCAATGCCTTCCTCTTGCAGGAACTGTTGACACACTCCAGCCACATGAGGTCTAGCATTGGCATGCATTAGGAGGAACCCAGGGCCAACCGCACCAGCATATGGTCTCACAAGGGGTCTGAGGATCTCATCTCGGTACCTAATAGCAGTCAGGCTACCTCTGGCGAGCACATGGAGGGCTGTGCGGCCCCACAAAGAAATGCCACCACACACCATGACTGACCCATCGCCAAACCGGTCATGCTGGAGGATGTCGCAGGCAGCAGAACGTTCTCCACGGCGTCTCCAGACTCTGTCACGTCTGTCACATGTGCTCACGTGCTCAGTGTGAACCTGCTTTCATCTGTGAAGAGCACAGGGCGCCAGTGGCGAATTTGCCAATCTTGGTGTTCTCTGGCAAATGCCAAACATCCTGCACGGTGTTGGGCTGTAAGCACAACCCCCACCTGTGGACGTCGGTCCCTCATACCACCCCCATGGAGTCTGTTTCTGACCGTTTGAGCAGACACATGCACATTTGTGGCCTGCTGGAGGTCATTTTGCAGGGCTCTGGCAGTGCTCCTCCTTGCACAAAGGCGGAGGTAGCGGTCCTGCTGCTGGGTTGTTGGCCTCCTAAGGCCTCCTCCACGTCTCCTGATGTACTGGCCTATCTCCTGGTAGCGCCTCCATGCTCTGGACACTACGCTGACAGACACAGCAAACCTTCTTGCCACAGGTCGCATTGATGTGCCATCCTGGATGAGCTGCACTACCTGAGCCACTTGTGTGGGTTGTAGACTCCGTCTCATGCTACCACTAGAGTGAGAGCACCGTCAGCATTCAAAAGTGACCAAAACATCAGCCAGGAAGCATAGGAACTGAGAAGTGGTCACCACCTGCAGAACCACTCCTTTATTGGGGGTGTCTTGCTAATTGCCTATAATTTCTACCTGTTGTCTTTTCCATTTGCACAACAGCATGTGAAATGTATTGTCAATCAGTGTTGCTTCCTAAGTGGACAGTTTGATTTCACAGAAGTGTGATTGACTTGGAGTTACATTGTGTTGTTTAAGTGTTCCCTTTATTTTTTTTGAGCAGTGTATATCACAGAAGACTGAAATACCATAACCGTTTGACATAGAAAGACTGGATATTTTAAATGAATCATGAAAAATATGAATTACATTCCAGCCATGAGTCCACTAGGTCATTTGACTGCAGGAAAGGGCTACAATATCAAACGACAGATGAGTGAATCCACTACACTGGTTTGTCTATAAGATTGCACATACACAAACACGCACTCGTTCTCTAAGTATTGTGGTGCTCACCGTGGTGTATTTGCCCAGCTGGCAGAGCGAAGGGAAGGTCTCCTTATGCGCCTTGCTGACCCTGTTAATCATCTGCTCCGTCTCAATGCTCAGCACGTAGCTCTCCGGGCACTCCTGCTTCTTCTCATCCTTCTTCTTCTTGTTCCGGTCATTCCTCACCGCTGAAGGGAGAGAGAGAGAAGGAAGAGAAGCAGGGTTTAGATACAGGGCGGATATTTAGGAGTGGAATGTAGAAGTTAAATAAAAAATAAAAAGGTTTGTTGAAAAGGGGGCTTTACAAACAGTCTAGGCAGGATACTGCATTTCCCGCCTTAACTAGAAAGCAATTCTGATATCAGTGACAGAAAGAATGGCAAGACCATTAGTGAAATTAAACCGTGGGTGAAGCACCCATGACTTTACTTGCGTTGGGGGAACAAATCGTGGAACAGTACTCAAATTGCGTGGGTATCTAAACCGAAACAAAGAGGGGACTGAGATATAAACAAGAGGTAGCAAAAGGGCAAGAGCAGGAGGTAGTGTAGGTAGGCTAGCTAGCAGGACAGGTACACGACGGAAGAGGATGATTAAGTTGAGGTAGGAGAACGAAAAAGCTGCGAGGGCCACTGTAGCTAAGAAGCTACCACAACACATTCCAGCTCTGATCCCAGCTGGGAAGATAAACGACCATGAGAGGTCAGCGAAGGGGGGAGAGCGATATCACTGAGGAAAAGCCCTGGAATAATCCAAAAAGAAAGCTGGAGAAATGCCATTCCCTCCTCGAATGTAGCTAAACTTACTCCCGAAATGACAAACACACCAGCCGTCGCTGTTTTAAGCATTGGAAAGCCATTAGGGTATATCCAGCCCCCCCCCCCCTCCTCCTCAGGGTGTATAGGTCTGACAGGGGGGTGAAGGGGGGCAGGTTAGGTGATAAATAGCGTTGGCGTATAAGGTTATACGTAATGCTGATAAATTGCTACTGCTTTCATTAGAGGCCCCGGCTAATCTAATAACATAATATGACAAATATCCAGGCAGTAATGGTTTAAAGGGCTCGGCTGAGCCCACACCCCCGCACGCTGCACAACCCCCTCCAGCATTCGCGCTCTCACTCATTCTTTCTCTTTCTTCCTTGCCGTCACACATTCCTCTCTTGCTCTCGTCTAATCCTCACGAGCTAGCTTGCTCCCCTTGTCCGTGTCCCGCTCTCTCTCTCTCTCCAAGCGTCACGTGTTATCTGATAGCTCTTCCCTGTGTTTTTGTTCCCCCTCTTCTCTCCTCCCTCTTTCTCCAGTCACCAGCTGTAGCCCCGGTAAGTGGGGTCGTTTCTGTGCAGACCCAGCGGTCCCAGACCTCGACCCAGAGGTTACCCCTTACAGATCTTGGATCAGCTTCCCCATGTCCAAAATCCTAACCTTAACCATTAAGAAGGGTACACAAAACGGACCATAGATTAGTGTCTGTCTAAGGGGCAACATCTGACAGGGGGAACTGGCCCTGGGCCAGCCAGAGAGGGATTCACCATACAGGGACAACGCTCATTAATCAGTTCGCAGACAGGCCTTCCTCCCTTGGATAACTTCGAGAGAGACAGGGGGGGGCTTCAAGTCTAGGAGTCAAACATCACACAACAGCAGAACGTTTGCGTTGCTAAGTAAGCTCACCATCACATCACAAAGACCCAAGGGACTGCAGATGAAATTAGCCTTAAAAAAAAAAAATCACTTCTTTACATCTACACAGCTATGCATTGCCAACTGCTATTTGTCCTTACCACGAAGTCCATCCACCTTTAAAAGGAACTGCCAGGTGAGGAGAGCTGAGAATTCTAAGTGATGCGAGAATGTGTGTGCATGTGTGTTCGTGAGAGAGTCTCGGGCCCTCCCCTGCTCACTGTGGCTGTCAAAGTGACTCAGCGGCCCCGTCGCCATTAGGGGTCCGCTGGAGACGTTAAATTAATTCCTAAATAAAAGTAGGGCATCCTTAACGCAGAGACATTACCCGCGCTGACAAATTGGCACCGCAATCATAAGCCGCACAACACAATTTAATGCAGTCATTAAAGAACCATTAGCCGGGCCTCGCGATCAGTCATGGAGAATTGCCCGCGTGCAATAACTGGCGGGAGATCCATAGCAGGGCTAGCGAGGAGGAGAAATACAACAGCCGTCCGCATTGTTGTGTGTGTGTGTGTGTGTGTAAACCGTGAATAGTGTCTACGTGAATCCTTTGTTTAATCTACGAGGGATTGCGTCTAGCATTCTCAAATGGTACGACCGTGTAGCATCGTCTTGCACACTGATATGACCCACACACTAGCAGTATCTTCATTGTAGCGAACAGTATTGCATTGTGTGCGGTATGCTAGAAGCAATACACAGACACCCATCAAATCGGGGATTTCATAATATAAAAAGGCTGCTTCTGACAATGTGTCTGCATGAATCTGTATGAATATGTGCACGTGTGTATATGCCTGTGTGTGCGAGAAAGAGAGAGGGAGGCCCGGCAGACAGACAGATAATTTGAGGGAGGAAAATGAAAACTGCGACAGGTCGTCCGTCACACAGATGAAATTCAATGGAAAGATAAATATGTCAATGTTCCCCTGCTTCTCCTGCCTGCCTCTCCCTCGCCGCTCTGTAGCGGCGGAGCAACGATGAAACGTGTTGGAGATGAAAACAGGGGATGAGGGATGGAGGGGACAGAGGAAGGGGGGTTTGGGGGAGTGGCTGCTTACCCGGGGGAGCTGCCCTGTCCGCCCCTGGCCCCCCAGTCTGTCCCCTCCCGGTCTCCAATGGTGGGGGCGGCGGCTGGGGGCCCAACACCATCCCGCCTTTGGAGCTGGAGCGAGGAGCTGAGGCGACAAAGGAGGGGTACAGGTTTACCCCCTTGACAGGGCACAAACTAACACAGGGCTCTCCCTAGCACAGTAAAGTCACCCCCACAACCACACACCCCCTAGCACAGTAACACGGGGGGGAAAAGTTCATGCTGGTAGGATGGGGTCATGTATACTGAAATGGACGATCATATAACCTGAATGTTAATAACCAAATGCAAAACACGACTCAACAAATCCTACAACTTGAATGGGCACATTCTCTGTCGCACACAGACTATATTCTACACACAAATTCGCCGGTAGACAATAGACATCGTACAAACGGAGAAACATGTAGTACATCAGACTCAGTTAGAAACCAAATACAACCCCCCCCCCCCCCCCCCCAACTTCATAACATACATCAACTCAACACTCTACACGCAGTTGACGGAACGCCTAAGAAAAAAGAAAGAAAAAAAAAAAAGTCGACATTGACATTGAAAAAGAGCATTTACCAGCCCTGCCTTTCCTTGACGCCACTCGGGCTCTCTCGGGCTTTCCGTGTTAACCCCATCCCTCTTTCATCCTCTCCCTCTCTCCGCCTTGGCATGGCCACCTGGCACTGGCAGCGATGCCGGAGTTGTCGGAGCGGACGCAAGGTCACCGAGATGTCCCCTAGCAGAGTGGCCGCTCCTCCCAGCCTCCGCGGTGGCTCCCCGCAGGCCCCCAGATGGCCAGATCCTCGCCCCCCCCCCCCCCACCACCACCCCTTTCGAAGTAGCACCGCGACACGGCCAAAGTTATCAGCCAGGACACAAATCAACACTACACCCTCACTTACCAGACACCAACATTACCCTCTAGTACAAACACAACGACTAAATAGGAGGGAGTACGGGAGTAAGAGTGAACCTATATGGGCTCTTCTTTAACTTGACATAGAAGTTAGCCCTTAGGGAGATGGACAGAAGAAACATCTGAGCCTGTCTCGGTTGTTTTTTAACATCAGCCGTGCAGTAGACTATCTCCCCCGTCTGTCCCTGTTGTGGGTGTTGCAGAGCTGCCTGCCGTGATCGTTATAACCATGATTAATGGGCCCGTTCAGAGGTAAGGAGCGCTGAGGATAACTTACTTTGCAGTAAGCCTCAGACAGCCCGCCGCGTGGGGAACTCGCAGAGCATTACAGTGTCATGAAGAGGGTAAATGCCATAGCAGAGAGACGACAGAGAGAGGGATGGAGGAGGGAAAGGGCTGAGAGGGTCTGTGTGTGCTTGCCTGCGTGAGTATATTTGCTATGTATACAGTTTGGACGTGTGTGTGTGTGTGTGTGTGTGTGTGTGTGTGTGTGTGTGTGTGTGTTGGTAGGCTGAGGTAAGGCCCCTCCGGCCATTGGTCTTCCCTCTCACCTCCACCAATTAGCTTATGTGGTCTGACAGTGTGTGTGTGTGTGTGTGTGTGTTCACACAGCCCCCGGGATGCCCTGATCAGAGGCGAAGCCTGCTCTTTCACTCTCCGCAGGCGCTAACATATTCATCACAGAGGCCCACCAAGCTACCACCATTACTGTGCAAAGCCAAACTGTGTATTGGGCCAGTGCCGCACGCACACGTACACAGTTATGAGGCTTTATGACAGAGAACGACGGGGATCGGAGTACGTGTTGCCTGTTGGCTCAGAGGTTACAGGCTGGCGTGGCTGGCGTAGTGTAGTTCAGTGATATACTAGCAATCAGAACTCAATCAAACACGTAGACATTTCATCCCAGATGGGACCCAGTCGAACGGAAATGAAAGGACTGTCCCGATCGTCTGTGAATAGTTTGGATGACGCCATGCCCTCTGACTGTAGTGTGGTTGATGGCCTGACTGGAAGGGTGTCGTGTATGGTGTACCGCGGTTAGGGTTGGCACTGGCAGGTTGTCGTAGTGTAATATAGTAGCGCACCACTACTCACACTCCTTGGACATGCCCACTTCCAAGCACTTCTGCAGCCGGCAGTACTGGCAGCGGTTCCTGGTGACCTTGTTGATGATGCAGTTCTTCTCCCGATGACACGTATACACCATGCTCTTCTGGATGCTCCTCCGAAAGAAGCCCTGGAGGACAGAGGGACGGAGAGAGAGATAGGAGAAGAAAAAAACAAGGGAGCAAGAGAAAAGAGATGGGAAAGAAGGAGAGAGACATTGTCAGTGTGTGTGTGTGTGTGTGTGTGTGTGTGTGTGTGTGTGTAGATTCAAGAACCTACAGATAACAGTACTGGAGTGTGGCCATATGCTCCACAATTAAAGGCAACGAGCTACCAAACACTAAGCTCTTGAAAGTCTTAGCAATGAGTCATCGGTAGGAGAAGAAAATATTAACTCATGTTGCCATCTCATGAGATCACCTTCCTACCTTGGCAATGGAGCATTAGGGACATTGAGAGATGCTTTAAGGATGTTAAGTAAGTCAAAACGGGTTGGGGATACAAAACGCAGAGTCCACTAGCCTCTAGCTACCTATCAATGCCCTACTTTAAATCTTGATATGGCCCGGCAAAAACAATTCTGGGTGGAGGCCAACATCATTACAGAGAGAACATTGGTTTAAAACGCTTACAAGTACTCTGAATCTAAAAGGATGAGCGGACATCTGAAACAAAATGAAAGGACAGGAGGGGGGGGGCGCAAGAAAGCACATCAAAATGGACCCGTCTCTCATTGTGAAGAATAGACACTAGAGTGAAACCTTTGTCTTTTTAGAATTGAATCAAGAATGGATATCACAATACACAACACTAAACCATGAGTCTCAAAGCTGCAAAACCTAAAAACCATAGCAATACAATGTCGACCATCCGAGGCATCTACCCACTTTGTGTATTCCCAAAGAACGCAATATGGCACAAAGGCAGATACTGTAGAAGATGCCAAGAGGAGATTAGCTCTCTGGTCGACAGATGGCCCATGCACTAAAGACCACAATTTGTCCTTCCTGGATCACCATCTATCCTTCGCTCTCCTGGTCCTCCCCTCCTGAGAAGAGAGATGGGAGGCTGGTGGGACGTGTTTCACGTTTTATTAGCTCGTATGTACAGGGCACACATTGTATATACTGTCCAACGAAATGCTTACTTGGAGGTTCCTTCGACAATGCAACAACAATAAGAAATAAAATATAATACAAAACATAAAGTACACGACTCAGTAGAATAAACATTTAACCATAAGTATAATAATTATAGTGCAATATTTACACATTTATCAGGGAAAGAGGGATTGGTGGGCAAGTGTTTAAATTATGCAGTATTAGCAATAGTAAATAAGAGTTTGGTAGCAGCAGGTGTGATGTGTGTGTAGCATGAATGTGTGTGTACGTGTATATATGTGTCTATGTGGGTGTGTGAGCGCTAAGGTGCGGCGAGTCAGTTCAGGTGGTCTGTCCAGTTCAAGTCTTTAGCAGTCTGATGGCTTGTAGACAGAAACGGTCTGTGAGCCTGTCGGTATCAGCCCTTATGCTCCAAACCAGTCTGCCCGACGATAAGGAAGTGAACAACTCGTGGATGGGGTGTGTCGGGACTTCCTCAAGCATCGTTTCAAGTAGATGTCCTGGATGGCTGTGAAACACGGCCCCAGTGATGTACTGGAGGGCCTTGCGGTCGTAGATGGAGTGATTCCTGTACCAGGCCGTGATGCAACTGGTCAAGACGCTCTCGATGGTGCAGTATTGAGAGGACTCGGGGGTAGCATTTCTTTAGCAGCCTTAGGAAGAAGGGGCGCAGTTGCACCCTCTTGACACGAGTGGGGGTGTTGTTGGTCCAACTCAAGTCCTCTGTGATTTGGACGCGGAGGAGTGAAACCTTCGTCTGACTCTCTCTACTGCAGTCCCGTTGATGTGGATCCGATGTATACGAACACACCCGGCCTGCACAGCGGGAAACGAGTCGCACAAGATTTGAATATAACGTTTCAGATGAAGTTTGGAATGACACATGTTCATATGTGCAACATCTAAAGTACCGCATCACTATACTGACAACTTTGTCGTTTTTCTGTTCATGGTGTTTTCAGGGCCCCCATACTGCACAACGAGAATGAGGAAGTTATTCACTGTCTGGGGTAAGTTTATCAAAAACAAGTGAAATCACAAAAAAAGGTGCCTGGACTCTTCTATAACATACCATTTACATTTAAAAAAGCAAACAGATTTGGTTGTAAAAAAATAACTTCTCCTTTAATGGATTATCACCAAAGAACCGCATGTTATGCAGGTTTGTATGCCGTCCCAGAATAGATGGAAACTGGCTGAGACTCTGTTACCAAGCACTAATTAGAGATTTTTGGCATGAAAGATACATTCGAACAATGGCGTGTTAGTATTGCATTAAAGCACTAACAAATACCTACAAAAACATGCGTAGCATTAAGACTTGGCCCTGACTACAGAAAAGATGTCCATTTTATAGTGAGAGTGAGACTCCATTACTTACATCTAGGTCCTATCTCTAAAACAAATTAGGATCCAGTCATAACATAAACAAAATACACGACAGGACAACAAGCTACGGCTTCAAAGCCAATCAATAGCCGATATCTAACGACCTGCCAGTGACCCTGGTGTGTCTCCCTGTGATCCGTTGGTGCCCTGACCTTGACCCTGTTGGCCACAGGGGGATTGACCCAGTCCCTTTGACATATAAAAAAGGGGACAACCAATCCCTCCAATACCACGCCTCAGGTGGCCCTGGGGATTGGACCTCTCCTCATGGTTAGCCATTGTCCCTCCCCATCCCCATTAAGAGTCATTGCTTCCTGGGCGCCTTAAGCCTCTTTTTGTATAAGCGCTAATCCGCCAGACGACAAGAGCCCTCAGCAGGCCTGTCAGCCACCCTGCAGCGTTCTGAGGAGAGGAGCGCGGAGAGATGAAGGGGGGAGGGAGGAATGGAGGAGATGGGGCAGGGGGGGGGGTTAAATATGTGTGTGTGTGTGTGTGTGTGTGTGTGTGTGTGGCTTGTACAATCCATTCTGTGTACTGTAGATATGCACCTGATGTATGGGCGGCAGGTAGCCTGGTGGTTAGCGCATTGGGCCAGTAACCGAAAGGTTGGTGAATCGAATCCCTGAGCTGACAAGGTAAAAATCTGTTGTTCCGCCACCGAAACAAGACAGTCAACCCACTGTTCCGTCATTGTAAATAAGAATTTGATATTAACCGACTTGCCTAGTTAAACAAAGGTTAAATAAAAAATGTAAAAACAGAATTTCTTGGCTTGCAAGGTCTCGCAACTTCAGTAAAGCAGGTTTGGATATTCGACACCAAAAGACTGAACACACTCCTATCATTAGCGAAGAGAAAGAGCCGGCCAACCATCTGCGCTGTGATTACCATTTTGTGGTGGGTTTTTAAATGTGGGGGATGTGTGTGCGCGCGTTTCTACATTTGTATGCGCATGTGGGTGTGTGTTGTTTACTCTGCTTTTTACTGATCAGTCTATGAAAATGCCCCTTTTGTTACTAATTTAACCAGAACCATGCATAATGCACATTCACTAATAATGACCAACTTCTTGTAGCAGCCATTATAGAACATTAACACAGATCTCAAACAAATCAAGCAAAAGCCCGTGTGCTAGTGAGTTGCCAGCTAATCTTTATATTTAAAGGCTAGCCAACTTGGATCTATTAGCTAGCTAACATGGTAGGACAGTGGAACTGCTATAAACACACCCTGTCCGTCGCCAGCTGTTTGAACAGCATGCTAGCCTGTCCACTTTGCTCCGATGTTGAAATCAAGTGCCCTACCTTACTTCTCAGAATATGAAAGAGTTGCCAAATCCTTATATAATTGTGTTTCATGTTTATTGCACATGTATAAAACACAGACGATACAGCGAGTATAATGGTTTTTGGCTAAAATGCTGCTAGCGGTACCGACAAAACTGAACATACATTTCCCAGAATCAATGTTTATTGATACTCCCGTTTTAGTAGTGTCTGCTGTGCGTGCAATTTGAGGGGTTGAGACATAAAAAGGGTTCGTTAGAAATAATGTCTCAGTGTGTTTCGGTGTCCATATGACCGATTCGGTTGGACCAATGCTCAAATGCAAATAGCGAGTTGAAACCGCTCGTCACAGAGGAAGAAGTGAGCTCTCATCTTTGTTGTTGTGAGTGGTAGGAAGAGGGGCTTGGTGTGTGTGTGTGTGTGTGTGTAAATGGAAAGATGCACACAGCACAGAAGTAGCGAAGGAGACCAGACCAAAAAGACAACATGAGAACAAGCGGACATAATAACAAATGATTCTCGTGATACTGGCATTAGGAATATCGTGCTAAAACGAATTCAAATGAATTTGATCTAAAAATCGGCCAACCCTACGACAGGCACATTACTAAAGATGTGAATCTTTAACAAGGCCAGCTAAAAAGACTGCAACAGAGAGAGGAGCGATGGCGGGGGCTTAAGATGTTAAGTGTCTTTACGTCACAAAAAAAAAAAGGCTTCATGCTGTGCATCGATGCTTCCGAGACAATAAATGAGGAGAGCGTACACATTTTATGTTAATGTGTTTATATCTGGGAGAACGACAGGGAATGAGAGAGAGAGAAAAAAAAGAGACTCCGCTTCAACAACAAACAAATGAGCCGTCTCTAAGTAGTTTGGTCTGACATTATTCCTCGCCGCACCCTAGGGTTGGGTTTTGTAGATGGGCTAGTTAAGGAAGTGCTAAATTGCTAACCCTCAACTTACCCCGGTCTCCGATGAGTGGCCGTATATACAGTGCCTTCGGAAAGTATATAGACCCCTTGACTTTTTCCACATTTTGTTACGTTACAGCCTTATTCTAAAATTGATTCAATTGTATTTTTTCCTCATCAATCTACACAATACCCCATAACGACAAAGAAAAAACAGGTTGACATTTTTTCTCATTTATTAAAAATAAGAACTGAATTATCACATTTACATAACTATTCAGACCCTTTACTCAGTACTTTGTTGAAGCACCTTTGGCAGCAATTACAGCATCGAGTCTTCTTGGGTATGACGCTACAAGCTTGGCACACATGTATTTGGGGAGTTTCTCCCATTCTTCTCTGCAGATCCTCTCAAGCTCTGTCAGTTTGGAAGGGGAGCGTTGCTACACAGCTATTTTCAGGTCTTTCCAGAGATGTTTGATCGGTTTCAAGTCCAGGCTCTGGCTGGGCTACTCAAGGACATTCAGAGACTTGTTCCGAAGCCACTCCTACATTGTCTTGGCTGTGTGCTTAGGGTCGTTGTGCTGTTGGAAGGTGAACCTTCACCCCAGTCTGAAGTCCTGAGCGCTCTGGATCAGGTTTTCATCAAGGACCTCTGTACTTTGCTCTGTTTATCTTTGCCTCAATCCTGACTAGTCTCCCAGTCCCTACCGCTGAAAAACATCCCCACAGTATTGATGTTTTCACCACCATGGTGCCAGGTTTCCTACAGACGGGAAGCTTGGCATTTAGACCAAAGACTTCAATCTTGGTTTCATCAGACCAGAGAATCTTGTTTCTCATGGTCTGAGAGTCTTTAAGTGCCTTTTGGCAAACTGCAAGCGGGCTGTCATGTGTCTTTTAGTGAGGAGTGGCTTCCGTCTGGCCAACCTTCCATAAAGGCCTGATTGATGGAGTGCTGCTGAGATGGTCCTTCTGGAAGGTTCTCCCATCTCCACAGAGGAACTCTGGAGAGGGGAGGCGGGGGGCGAAGGCTGAATTCTTCAAAGTTCTGCTCTCCCCAGGACGCCCGGCTGGGGGGCGGAGACTAGCAGCTGGCGTTGGGGTAGCTACCACCCGGAAGGGATGTGCACGCAAACATGTACGTGTGCACGCACAGCATCCTGAGTCAGTGAGCTTAAGCAGAGCAGGAAAGTGACACGAGCATGGGTGCCAGTTGGTTTCTGATACAGCCAACAGTCATACCCATGCTTTCACACTGACTGAGACCACACACACACGCACGCAACCTTAGCCTATTTAAATCAGGGCCTATTTTTGTGAAGTTAAGAGACACATTAAAAGCTATTGAGGACGTGCAACAGGCAACTCTGTCAAGTGGGGCTTTTCTGCCCCCCGCAAGAGGCAAGTTAAGGCTTTATTTACTTTGTATACATTTCTTTTAGAGGGTAGGTTAAGTTTCAATGAACGCACAGAGGCGAGACCTTGCCTCGCGCTACTGTGTTAAAACAGGACTGTGTGCTCAAGAAACTCTACTCTTTTCCCCCTCCCCTTTCCATCATCTCGACTCGCCTCCTCTCCGGTCCTGTCCTTTCCATCTTCTCATCTGTCCTCTCCTTCTTTCCTTCTCACCATCTACCTAATCCCCTCATCTCCACCCTGGATGCAACCAGGTTCCCATCCTGCAGCGCCTCTCCCCGTTCCTCCCTCTCTCCAGCCATTCCCCCTACAAGCCAGGTGTTATCTTCCCTGGGCCCAGCCATGTGAGGCAGGCCTAATGGGCACCTGTCACCACCACAGCCAGTCATCCAGCCTCCCTCTCTGTCTGCCTGCCAGTCTCAGGCCTTCGCCCTGCCCTCAACCTCCATGCATGGCAGATGAACGGCGAGTCCTCCAGAGCACCACTGCTGACGCAAGCTTTCGCAGGCTTACACAACTCCACGACCCCGTCTTATGAAACGCAGTACTGCAGATAAGGAAGCAGGAGCCAGATACCACTTCAGAGTGCAGAATGCCACCTGGCAGAGACACCCACTCAAGACAATGACTTCATTTGGAGTTGGACAGATACAGCAGCTAGACACTCAAACTGAAGCCACTTAAAGAAACAATTCCTCACATAGTTAATGAGAACTGTATAGTGCAATATTGAAGCATAGCCCAGATCTGACAGTCCCATCATGTATAGATATAGGAGGGGTGTGCCATAAGCGATGACATAAGCAAATGGCCCAGTTCACTCTTTATAGGGCGTCCCCAAATGCACCCCAACCAATCTATGTATATTCTGAACTTCAGATAATGCTGATGCTTTATACTAGGATTATAGTTGGGCCTTAGGGCGATGGTCTCCTGGGACTGGGTACTACCATTCCAAACCAGGACAAGTGTTATAAATATCAACATGGGGACCCCAATATGCATTGGTCCAGCCCGTTCACAGGATACCCCTCAGAAGCAACCGACGATTGAACCCTGGATCAAATAGTATAGAACAGAGTGGAATGGATGGCTATGTAAGGGTGTGTCTCACCTTGCAGCCTTCGCAGGCACTGACTCCATAGTGGTATCCTGAGGATTTGTCCTGGCACACGAAGCAGGGCTTGTAGACCCTCGGGGGAGGAGGGGGCGACGGCGGGCTTGGCACTATCTCCTCTGAGCTGGTACTCTGTGTCTCTATCGCTGCGGGAGAGAAAAGAGAGGGAGGCACACACACTCAGTGACAGAGGACAAGGACAATATCCTGGCAGGCTACTTCCGTATCCCGGACAAGAAAGGCTACTCTGGATATCGTCGAGAGCACTTGGCACAGTGAATCAAAGCAAGTCCAGAGACGCAGAGAAGAGAAAAGCAGGCCATTCTTGTTTACCAGTAACCTTAGTGGTTCCACGTATCAATCAAGACAACGTTAGCAGTGGAGGACACAGATAAGGGTGTCCTGGAATGGCTGTCGAGAGAAACTGGCTCACCCATCAGGGAAGGAACAAGACATAATAGTTTGCTCTCTAGGCCGTGTGTGAATGAATGGTGCTTCGAGCGGGGAAGAATGCTCTGCTGGACTGGCGTCCATTACGCTCTGTTGTGTAAGAGTTAAGTGTGCGTGGCCGAGGGTGTGCGGGCGGAATGGAGGTCATCGTGTTGGTTTCTCAAGGAGAGAAACGGGAAGGTGACTTAAGCTAAGGTCAAGGTGGACGTTGAGAACCAGACACCAAGGCTGTCCACGCGCAGTCACCCTCCCGACTTTCACTCTCTTTCTCTCTTGCCCTCATCCTCTCTCTCTCTCGCTCTCTCCCACACCTTTATTCTCTCTCCGTCTCTCTGGGGTGAAATAATAAACAAGACTAAAGACAGGAGTCACTCTCCCCAACTTTCTCTTTCTCTTTCCCTCTCTCTTTCTCTTGTTCTCATTCCTGGCCCTGAAAACAAACAAGGCTTAAGGCGGGAGAATTAACTGAGATAATCAGTCGGAATTCCCTTGTTACTTATTCGTGAAATAGATAGGAACGAACAGCTGACTGAAGACGGTGGGGCCAGGCATTCGAGTCAGTTTCTGCGGTAACATGGACTCTTAACGTGATCAAACTTTTTTTACTCCTGGCAGAAACAAGCAAGGTGTTTGCAAACGAGTCTTCGGTTACCTAGGCAACACCCGCAAAAATCCAGCAGCGGCACACACAGAATGAAATGAACAGGTTTGGAATCTCTAACCCTGGCAATTTGACTGGTAAACTCATGGGTACACTCGCAATGGCTGCCTGGTATTGTGATCCAATAACTTCCATGGTAATGTAGAATGTTCACTCAAATGATGTTAACTGATGTAATGGAAAGTATTTTTTTGTAATGTAAGTTGAGTTGAATAAACAAATCACAACACATATTGATGGGTACACTTCCTGCTTTAACTTCCTTTGCTCCTATGGGTACATTCACAATGGCCACCAGTAGGGTTGGGTGGTTTCCAGATTTTCATATCGTCATACCGTCCTTCTCTCATTCTGGGATTTACGGGTTAGTACACAGGGGGCGCCAAAAAAACGCAAAAAAAGACCATTGGGCATTTGTTACCAGAATGCTACGAAAATTTGCAAAAGTAATAGCGAATTTCTACAGAGGCTGCTAGCTAAATATGCTAACGATGAAAAACGAAAATAACCAAATTGCAACGACAGGCGATGCAGCTCATAGTTATACATACAGTGAATTCGGAAAGTATTCAGACCCCTTCCCATTTTAATTTTTTTTTTTTTTTTTTACAGCCTTATTCTAAAATTGATTAAATACAACATTTTCTCATACAATACCATACATACATACAAAACCCATAATGACAAAGCAAAAACAGGTTTTTATAAATTTTTGCAAATTATTTTTTTTTAATAAAGAAATAGTTTATTTACATAACTATTCAGACCCTTTGCTATGAGACTCGAAATTGAGCTCCGGTGCATCCATTGATCATTCTTGAGATGTTTCTACAACTTGGAGTCCACCTGTGGTATATTCAATTGATTGGACATGATTTGGAAAGGCACACACCTGTCTATATATATGCACAGTTGACAGTGCATGTCAGAGCAAAAACCAAGCCATGAGGTCGAAGGAATTGTCCGTAGAGCTCTGAGACAGGATTTTGTTGAGGCACAGATCTGGGGAAGGGTACCAAAAAATGTCTGCAGCATTGAAGGTCCCCAAGAACACAGTGGCCTCCATAATTCTTAGATGGAAGAAGTTTGGAACCACCAAGAACCTTCCTAGAGCTGGCCGCACGGCCAAACTGAGCAATCGGGGGGAAAGGGCCTTCGCCAGGGAGGTGACCAAGAAGCCGATGGTCACTCTGACAGAGCTCTAGAGTTCCTCTGTGGAGATGGGAGAACCAGAAGGACAACCATCTCTGCAGCATTCCAGCAATCAGGCCTTTATGGTAGAGTGGCCAGACAGAAGCCACTCCTCAGTAAAAGGCACATGACAGCCCACTTGGAGTTTGCCAAAAGGCACCTAAAGGACTCTCAGACCATGAGAAACAAGATTCTGTGGTCTGATGAAACCAAGAGTGAACTCTTTTGCCTGAATGCCAAGCATCACGTCTGGAGGAAACCTGGCACCATCCCTACGGTGAAGCATGATGGTGACGGTGTACAGACAACTCATCCAAAGGGCTTTGACTTCTCAAACACGGCAGAACGCTTACCTTACACAATACGATGCCCTGTCACCTTATTAAATGAGTGAATTACTTAGACAAGTAGCAAGTTAGGGGTCACGTCAACGCAGAACTGTTGTTCTGAAAGAAATATAATACGGCTCAGAAATCTCATGCAGCGTTTTGTAAACGCAGATACATGCTTCTGCTTGTAATTTCTGCCTGGCATCGGACACATGTTTGAGCACTAGGACTGATGTGTAGCATTTTACTGGGTGTAGACAGACTACTTTTCTCTGGTAAAATAACTAAGCAAAATATTAGGAAGTGTCGCTGGCTAGTCATTCTATGATAAACATACACAAATATAATGGTCATGCATCGTTTTTGCAACAACAAAATAAGTTTACCTCTGTGGCTGCCAGCCAAACAGCGGTCCACGTCTGTTCATGAAAACGAAGCTATTTTCTTCTGAATGTGTTGCACTAACGTAAAACTGCAGCTGCACGTCCCTGATCACTATATTTAAGCAAATATTTCAATATAAAAGCGACCCATCAATACACAGCTGGGCCCATCTTCTCCCGTTGTGCCTTTTACAAACACGCGACTGTCTCAACTGTTCAGGGGAACTAAACATGATTTACATTATGAAGCTGTAAAGGGTGAAATGAAGAGCGTGCTTTACAGTGGAAAGAAAATGATGTGAAACCTTCGGAATTACCTGGATTCATGCAGAAATTGGTCATAACATTTGACCTGATCTTCATCGAAGTCACAACAATAGACAAACAGTCTGATTAAACAGATAACACAACAACAAAAAATTCTACATTTTCATGTCTTTGTTGAACACACCGTGTAAACGTTCACAGGGGAAAAGGGAAAAGTATGTGAACCCTTGGATTTAATAACTGGTTGACCATTCTTTGGCAGCAATAACCTCAACCAAATGTTTTCTGTAGTTGCGGATCAGACCTGCACAACGGCCAGGAGGAATGTTGGACCATTCCGCTTTACAAAACTGTTTCAGTTCAGCAATATTCTTGGGATGTCTGGTGTGAACTGCTCAAGGTCATGCCACAGCATCTCAAAATTGGGTTGAGGTCAGGACTCTGACTGGGCCACACCAGAAGGCGTATTTTCTTCTGTTGAAGCCATTTGGTTGTTGATTTACTTCTGTGTTTCGGGCTGATGTCCTGTTGCATCACCCAACTTCTGTCGAGCTTCAATTGGCGGACAGATAGCCTTACATTCTCCTGCAAACTGTCTTGATAAACTTGGGAATTCATTTTTCCGTCTGATGGCAAGCTGTCCAGCAAAGCAGCCCCAAACCATGATGCCCCCTCCACCATACTTTGCAGCTGGGATGAGGTTTTGATGTTGGTGTGCTGTGCCTTTTTTCTCTACACATAGTCTTGTGTGTTCCTTCCAAACAACTCAACTTTCATCTGTCCACAGAATATTTTGCCAGTAGGGCTGTGGAACATCCAGGTGCTCTTTTGCGAACTTCAGACGTGCAGGAATGTTTTTTTTTGGACAACAGTGACTTCTTCCGTGGTGTCCTCCCATGAACGCCATTCTTGTTTAGTATTTTACGTATCGTAGACTCGTCAACAGAGATGTTAGCATGTTCCAGAGATTTCTGTAAGTTTTTAGCTGACACTAGGATTCTTCTTAACCTCATTGAGCATTCTGCTCTGTGCTCTTGCAGTCATCTTTAAAGGACGGCCACTCCTAGGGAGAGGAGCAAGCGCTTAACTTTCTCCATTTATAGACAATTTGTTTTACCGTGGACTGATGAACATCAAGGCTTTCAGAGATACTTTTGTAACCCTTTCCAGCTTTATGAAAGTCAACAATTCTTAATCTTAGGTCTTCTGAGATCTCTTTTGTTCGAGGCATGGTTCACATCAGGCAATGCTTCTAGTGAATAGCTAACAAAAGTGTGAGTGTTTTTTTTAATTAGAGCAGCTCTAACAAACATCTCCAATGTCATCTCAGTTATTGGACTCCAGGTTAGCTGACTCCAATTCGTTTTTGGAGAAGTCATTAGCCTAGGGGTTCATATACTTTCCCCAACCTACACTGTGAATGTTTAAATGATGTATTCAATATAGATACGAAAAATACAATGATTTGTATGTTTATTAGTTTAAGCAGTGTTTTTTTATTTTATTGTTGCGACTTAGATGAAGATTAGATCAAATTTTATGACCAATTTATGCAGAAATCCAGGTAATACCAAAGGGTTCACATACTGTTTCTGGCGACTGTATATCCTAACGCATTGCACAAGTTGACAGCGGGTATTTACTTAAAGAAGCTACAAATATTAAGAACGTATAGAAATAGAAATAAATAGCTTCAACGGTATTGAAAAACCATCCTGTGGTTATTTCCAAATTCCCCGGTATACAGTATACCGCCCAAGCCTAGCCGCCAGTCCACCCACTTAGCCATCATCGACTTGAATGGGGACGACCGTTCTATTCTATGGCAGCACATGCATCAGGAGCGGAGGAGAGGAGAAAATGTGCATCCCACAAACGTTGCTATTCAAACGGTTATTACGGAGACCGCGGTCATTTCGCCGGCCAATTACCATCACCCCAAATTCAATTGCCACCACAGCGCTAGACACACACTAGCAGATGCGTGTGCCTGCATGCACACACTCCTACGCAGAGACACATACACAATAATCAAGGTAGCGTAAGCACAATTATAACATGTGCTGTGTAATTATTAGATTTTATTATGCATGCGTTTTTCTGTGTGTATGTGTGTGTATGTGTGTGTATGTGTGTGTATGTGTGTGTATGTGTGTGTATGTGTGTGTGTATGTGTGTGTGTATGTGTGTGTGTATGTGTGTGTGTATGTGTGTGTATGTGTGTGTATGTGTGTGTGTGTGTGTGTGTGTGTGTGTGTGTGTGCTCTGCGTCATGATCTCTACCCTCTCCCCTCGTGCGTCAGCTCTGGGAGTAAGGATTGTGACGTCCCGGTGCTGCCCAAAGGCCCGGGCGGCACTCGTGTGTAAATAAGCGATCTATATTTAACACAAAGCTCACAGGTTCACCAGGCCTGCAGTTCAGCTGGCAATGGGGCTCCACGTGACGCCGCAGACAGACGCTCTGGATGGACACACAACCAGGCGGCTGGACGCACACACACACAGTCCAACACTCCCCTCTCACACTATTTGGCAGGCAGCCACACAAGTGTGTTTGTGTCTTACGCGCACAGGCACACACTCTTATATCCATCGTCCACCTAAACGCCCTCTGTTGCTCTTTCTCGCTCACACACACACACAGTCACAGTTTGGGCTCTCCTTTTAGTGCGTCTATGGATATCTCTGCTTGTCGATCCCAGTGGACATGCTCCTGAAAAACACTTGGGCAGAGCATATTCAGTCAACCAAAATGAACCAGGCTGATGCACACCAACATGCACACTGCCTGGAGAAACAGTTGAGAAATGTTACGCTGAAACCAACCCCAGATTCTCCCATATCAGGAGACAAGCACGCAGAATATCAAAATGCGTTTCAGATCCTGACAGCAATAACGCAGCTGACTGTAAAGACAACACCAATGAAGCGCACATTGCCGGGACCCACAGCAACACTAATCAGACCCAGGATATTAATACAATCTCTCCTGTCTCTCACTGAAAACTGGAAGAAAAATGGAGAGACCTCGGTCTTCAACAGACAAACAGCATATTGTAACATGTGAGAATAGTTTTCCACTATTACTGATCTATTGATTGACAGTACACGTGGCCTCTTAGTTTAGCATTAGGGGACAAACTGAAGTTCATTTAGCTAGCTAGAGTACAGGGTGGTCTTATTCATTAGTCAACCCTGCTGTACCCATACCTCCCTCATCACACCAGCAATGTCCCACAGTTATTACGAGATCAGTTCTGTGGGCTTCTGCTAAATTCCACACGCACCCTTGTGACTCTCTACAGAATGCCATGCCGAGGTCTTACCCAGTCAAGACAAAAACCACACACGGACTCAACGGGGCACTAACCGCACCACCGGAGTATGGAAAACGACCTTTAAAAACCTTCTCATCTCAGGAAAACTTGTTTTTCTCCCATCTCCGGGGGGGGTCTTGCCTGTGTGTAAAACCAAAACAGCCCGGGAAGCACTTCAAAGCCTATGATAGGCCTGCGCCTTTAAAATACTTTTATAGAGGAAATTAAAGGTGATCTCGCAAAGAATCCCTGGGGGACTCCACTTCTGTACATCTATATGTGGCCCCATTGCACTCACTGGCTCTTTTAAAGGCATTTTTAGTGTCATCCGTCAGACATGGAAAACGACCTGTACAATGACTAGGGTTCAAAGACTAGAGGATGCAGCCAAGATGGAACAACCTGTATGGCCAAAAGCTAGGCTGCACGATGAACGTTTCGCAAGGAGTCTGGTAGGTCGTTAACTATAAAGTCTATAGCCCTCCTATAGTGACCAGGCTTGGTCAAGACTCGAGGCAAATGGACAGTTTACTGCAGCCTTACTCACATGGCCCCTCCATCGTGGTCCGAGAGCGAGCAGGAAAAACGTGTTGTTACGTATGCCTAACTCTCTGATACACCTTTGTGCTTCATCCTGTAAGCTCATCCAAACGAAAACCAGAGCACCATTTCTCATGACTTCCCCTGTATTGCTGTGCATACATTCAGTAAACAGTATTAACCATGTTACGTGTTGGTTTACTTCACCCAGAGGACAAGCTTAGAGGAAAGTCGAAATACAGCAAACACGCAAATCCGCATGAATGAAATGGGGTCCGCTATTCGTTTCAACGGATGATGGGGGACAAGAAGAAGCGAGCGAGCTTAAAAGACCTTTCTTTCCGTCAGGACGTGGATCAGGGAACAGGTCACACGCTAGTAAACATAACTTCACCTTTTATCAGCTAGACGGTAATGAATAGCTCAGGGGCAGTTAAGGAGAGACGCACTCAGAGCACCCGCTTTTTCATTTGGGGTGGGATGAAGGGCTGAGGGAGGGAGGGGATGCAATCTTTTGCTTTCATTGCCTTTTGTTATTGTCATCAGTGCTGGCATTAGTCTTTGCTGATGCCATTGGCCCTGGCTGGCAGTCATTACGCTCATGTCAAACAAATTAAACTTAAATAGAGCAATCTTTACGTAACACACCACATTTTCTCTCATTAGCAAAAGCGCATTTGCCGTTTCCCTTCCTCTCGCTCGCCCTCTACCCTCTCTGATGTGGAGCCATTACAACCCTGCATTATTACCGGGACATTCATCCATATTAAAGCTGTATTAAAGCCTTCATTAGACGTATGTATACAAACACACACAAATGTACAGTACACACGCGCACAAGGGCAACGGCCCTTCAGCCCACACACACACACTAACTGTCCTAATGGAAAGCACACAAATATTTTTTGGTAGAAAAAAAAAATCTGGGCCAGAAGGACAAGTCTGCGAGGGGACTGGCTACTGTAATTAAACACAATGGCTCAGTTCTGGAGTGCAGAGTGGAACAATGGTGTTCTTGTGGGATGGAGAGGGCTGACTCAGGAGGACAGAGCCTGCTGCTACTGCACAGGGCCACGCCAGCTCTACCAAAGCACGGACAATAGAGTACATCTGGGCAGTTGTTACCCAGCACTGATAAGGCTAACTAAGCCTCCGTAGGCACCATGAAAGAGAGGGTACCTTTGAAAAAAACTGTATAAGGGTCTGCTAGACAGAGGATAGGCTAGATCCAATTCCAATCATCTCGACCTCCTAGCATCTATGAGTATGGTTACATGCAGGGTAATACTTTGATATTAAACGGATTATGGCAGTAGGCAGATTATGCAATAGTCATGTAAACACCTCACCTCTGCTCATCTTAAATCGGCGTGAGGTCACAATCAAAGTAAGTGCACGCTGATTAAAACGCCTGGTTTTCTGAGCAGTCTTTAGAATTATTAGGACGCGTAAACAGCTTAAAAATCAACGTTGCTGTGGTGTATTTGACCTGCGCATGTGCTACAGTAGCAACAGCTGAAGCGAGCCTGCCTCTCTAGCGCGAGTGAAGTGAGTTCGGAACAACTGAATGTATTGTGTCTTATAAGTAGTTCACATACAAACTTTACATGTCCGAACTCAATCAAATATGCTTACCAAAAAGAACATGTTCGCTGTGGTAGGACGTTTACTTTGATTGGCGTTTTTCTGCATTTATCAGAGTGCCATCAGGTAGCTTGATTTCAGTGTGCATGTAAACAGAATTATTAGGTACGTCGGAAAGACTTCAAACTGTATAATAGAACAATGATATTAAATCTGATTATCCACAATAAATCACATCATTGTGTGCATGTAACCGTACTCTACGACCATGGTACGACAACTCTTTGATTTCTCAGAATTCCCTTTGATGTTCACATTCCCAGACAAACATTCAAAAACTAAGTGTGCGTTGTGTTTTGTCGGCAGCCAAAAACATGTTAATGGTTTAACTTAATGTGCTTGCACGGCAGAAGCACCCAAAGCACCATTGATTTAATTAGCTGGAGTGTTAAGGGCCTCATAATGTCGCTCTTCAGATTCACTTTGCATATTTGATGAGTCAACCATTGTGCTCACATTAGACATCTCTTCAGGACTCCGTTACATTGAAGATGAGACATCTCTCCGGGACTCCGTTACATTGAAGATGAGACATCTCTCCGGGACTCCGTTACATTGAAGATGAGACATCTCTCCGGGACTCCGTTACATTGAAGATGAGACATCTCTCCAGGACTCCGTTACATTGAAGATGAGACATCTCTCCAGGACTCCGTTACATTGAAGATGAGACATCTCTCCAGGACTCCGTTACATTGAAGATGAGACATCTCTCCAGGACTCCGTTACATTGAAGATGAGACATCTCTCCAGGACTCCGTTACATTGAAGATGAGACATCTCTCCAGGACTCCGTTACATTGAAGATGAGACATCTCTCCAGGACTCCGTTACATTGAAGATGAGACATCTCTCCAGGACTCCGTTACATTGAAGATGAGACATCTCTCCGGTACTCCGTTACATTGAAGATGAGACATCTCTCCAGTACTCCGTTACATTGAAGATTAGACCGAACAGCAGGACAAAGGGATGATTCAAAGAGGCATAATCACAAAAAGGTAGGCCATATCAAAAGATCTGATGATAATCCGAAACTAGCCTGATTACCAGTCAATGTAACTCCTCTGTCATTGGCTAGTGCAGAAACAGAATGGCACCAAGACTATATCTAAAAACATACAGACAACACTATTGGCCATCTTGTAATAAAACTAGGCATGTGTGGCTCAAAGTAGGCATCGTTCTTTGGCCTATTCCTGGTCTGTGTAAGGTTCAGCTCTGGGTTATAGGCCAGGGAGATTTTATTAACATTATCCCCATGGGTGACTGGGCCCAGCTGTGAAGCATATTAATGAGATTTCAGCGTCATTAGGGGGAACGGTAACTACATTAGCTAACAGGCTGGGGAGGCTAGCAGTCGTCGGGCAGGTTGAGGGGGCATTTGCGGGGTCTTCCAGTGCACTGTCCTTTACCACCAGTCACAGGATTGTGTGTTTTCACTGTGTTTTCTATTAGATTAGACCCCAGACACGCAGAGCAGACGACCGTCGCCAAGAACCATTTGTCTCTCCAGACATTATTCTAGTCCAGACCACCATGCCACACAGCCAGTATTAGGGACTCGTTGATGTCCGACCAAAATAATGAACTGAGAACATGATTGAGAACGGATGGAAAGTGTCTCGTCTACAGCAAAGGGGGTATCTGGTTCTAGTCAAAAGTATCATAGTTCTCAAAAAGTCCAGACAGGCTTCACATTTAGAGACCTTTGATGTGTAGTCAAATATGGTATAGCCCAAGAGGAGAGAAACAGAGGATGATGGATGACAGAAGACGCAGTTGTGTTTTTACTGGTATCGGTGTCAGAAATGTGGGTAAACAGGGAAGACACACACACACACACACACACAGGAGGATGCTTTGTCAGCATTCTAACTTCTGGGGAAAATGGGGCCTTTTCCTACCTCAGAGGGAAATCCTGCCATTCAACAGCACAACTCGAAGCCAGTTCCTGAACAACTACTAGATCAATATCATCAACACACACATGGACAGGCAGATGAGAGAGAGAAAGAGAGGGTTACCCAGGGGCAAGGGAGCAGAGACAGAGTCTTAAGCCTTTCACATATATTGTCTCTCTCCCCCCTCCTCTTCAGCCCTCTTGCTCACAGGGCATGAATGCACGTGTGCATGCCTGTGTGAGTGGTGCACGAGTGTGTGTTAGCATAAATGCATGCTTGTGTGTGTGTCTGTATCACTGTAAGAAAGAGTGAGTGTGACGATTACCACTGCCCCCTGCCTGGTAGTGCAGGGTAAAGCACCCCACAAAGCTGGTGCTTGTCTGCGGTGAGTCTGGCTCCCTGTCCATCTCAGCCACATGTGCTCTGGTGACGAGGAGGAGTGATCAGCGCAAAAGTCTCCGCCCCCCTTCCAGACCCACAAAGCGCAGCCCTACCAACTCCCAGATGCCCCGGCTGAAAACGCCTCGGCTACGACATGTTTGTTTGTATGTAAGGGCACACACATTTTTCTGTAGATAATTTCAAAGCGCCAGTGAACGGGTATTATACACGTCTGGAAAGAAATACGGCTTCTGAAGCGGTACTTCACGTCCATCACTAGGAGTCCAGAACTGTCAATCAAATAATCTCAAGCTACTTGCACTCTCTCCTAAAAAAGAACTTTCAAGTTTGTTAAATACCATTGATTTACCAAGACATTTAGTAGAAAGAAAACATCTTCCACTAGGAATCGACTCCTAAGATCCAGTATTTTTGTAACAGAGGTGACTAATTAGTTGCCGTACTTCCAAGAACACAAACATTTGCATCTTTCATGGCGAGGGACAGAGTGAGTCAGAACAGTGTGCCTATCGGCAAGCAAAAGCTGAATCTCGCAATGATATATTGTATTTCGGGGCGGCAGGTAGCCTAGTGGTTAGAGCGTTGGGCCAGTAACCGAAGGGTTGCCGAAAGGTTTCTGGATCGAATCCCCAAGCTGACAAGGTAAAAGTCTGTCGTTCTGCCCCTGTACAAGTTCCCCGGAAGGCCATCATTGTAAATAAGAATTTGTTCTTAACTGACTTGCCTAGTTTAATAAAGGTTAAATAAAAAATCGGAATTTCTTGGCTTGCAATGTCTCGCAACTTCCGTAAAGCAGGCTTGGATATTCTACACGCAAGACTGAACACTCTCCTATCATTAGCGAAGAGAAAGAGCAGGCGAAGCATCTGCACTGTGATTAACATTTTGTGGGGGATAAAAAATAATAAAATTAGGTATTTTTCTTAACTTTAAGGATCTCAATTTCATTTAAATGTTCACACCACTACTCAAGAGCCACAAATTAAGACAAACACACAGTCAAACCCGGTACGGACCCCTTAAGGGACGAGGGCCCCAGGAGAAGCAGAAGGGTACGGGTAAGAGAGGCCCCATTCTTGCGTGGAAATGGCCAATGGCCATGTTAGTGTAGGGCCCGAACTGGGGCAAACGCGGCAGGCTGCGAATTAGGAGGATCATGTATGCTATCTTTACACATGGGTGAAGTGGGAGGGGTGTGTGGCGTGAGCTCTTTTCTCATCTCCCAGGTCTGGTTTGAATCAGCCAATTGTCTAGGACACTCAGATTTCAGTATCAGCCCATCACTCGGTGGTGCAAAGGCAAACGGAGGAGACTAAACATATGTGGCCAGGCTGGGCTAGGGGGAGAGGACAGAGGAGCAGATGGTAAAGGTGGGGTCGAGAGAGCGAGAGTCAGAGAGATCTTAGCCATACTGAGTTAAGCGTTCATCGGACCTGACGGTACGATAGCCTTGTCTAGTCTAACGCAGAAACCCTTTAGCTGCAATAACAGCTTTTGAATTATTACATAACCATATTTGGATCCGATCCTGAACACAAACAAAACACTCTACTACAATACATTGACTCAGATTAGAAAGGTTCAACAGATGGCTTCGATGTTGCAATGGCCTTGTGTTTAGCACATCTGAGTAGCACTTGAGCTGTAAGAACAGCTTTTGAGCTTCAGCGCTCAATTCATGCATGTAGCTAACAGTCTTCTGCAGTCCATTGGCCCAGATTAAAAGAGATCAACAGATAGCCTACTACCCAGTGTGGGCAAACAACTTTCTCTGGCAGATCAGCTGTCTAAAGCGGCTGATTGACACCGGGGTCATGTGTGCTGGCACCTGCCTGGGGTGACTCAAGACATTTGGCACGAGCTGATGGTGGGGGACAACATGACTGCGAGACGGGGCAAAGGGCAGCCGTACCAGGGGATGCCAGGGCGTGGAGGTGCGTGACTGGAGAATTTTGCCCTTCACACATGATGTCGTCCAGTGTTGGTGCAACTTAGGCTCAGTCAGAAACATAGGAAAGCTGGTAGAAGAGCTGTGTGTGTGTGTGTGTGTGTGTGTGTGTGTGTGTGTGTGTGTGTGTGTGTGTGTGTGTGTGTGTGTGTACACGTGTTTGGTACTTCCATAATAGCAGGAAAAACCTGCGCGGGAAAACTCTGTGTGGTCATCTCTCAGATACTACATCATACAGAACGCCGGTGCTTACTGTTAGCGTTTCGCAACACACTCATCTCACCCTATTCCCTACATAGTACAAACAAAAGGAAACAAAAGGAATAGGGTGCCATTTGGGATTCAGAAACAGCGTCAAAACCTACAGCCGAGTTGACCCACATACCGCCTACCGCAAGGAGCGGAGAGACATGATGATCTGAGCTGGAAGACGGCTTAAGGACCGGGGAACTGTGACATGAAAGGAAAACATTTCAAAAGGTGCCCGAATAAAGCCATGAATGCCGGCTTGTTTGTTCTAGAAGGACTGTGTGCGGTGTGTTAGCACTAATACAGCCTAACTTTTGGCAAATCCCTGCCCTGTACCGCCCCATACCTTGTGACGCACTTCTGCTGTGGACAGCCTAGCCCTAGCCAGCCAGGGTCACGTGACTGTAATCCTACACTAAGGACCGTTATGCGCAACCGTGAATTAGGCTGATGTCTGAACAAACCCAGCTTTTAAAAGGAGAACGGTGTCAAAGTGTGAAAGTGCTGCATCAAACATTGAGAGGATCCCTCTTTGTAAAGGATGTGTTAACTGGGTGGAATTATGTAAGAGTGTGTGTCTCACGCTCTCTCTCTCTGATGTGCAGCTGCAGACACAAGGCCTGTGCCAGCGGACATGGGGCATGGTGGGGCATCGCATGGTAGTGCTGTCAAGGTCAGGTCTGGAGATGCCTTCAGTGTGTGGCTGGACTGACTCTGTATTCTGCAGTTTGTACTATACAGTACACTAGAAAACACCAAAACACGTTCCCACTCCAAAGTTCTCAGTCTTCAAAAGCAAACAGGGTACTGAATCACCTCAAATACCAGCTATCAACAACGATGAGCGAAGCACTCACTCAATAGTGGTTTTCAAAGACTTTTTAAATCAATAATAGAGAGAAGAATCTCGATGGATTTACCATGCCACGAAAGGCACGTTTGTGCGCCGACACCCTTCAGTTATTTTGTATATTAACTAGGGCTAATGACCTGCATTAGCCCAACACCACACACGGTGACGGGGTGCTCACGTCTGAGGGCTGGCAGAAGTTCAAACACACCTGTGTGTTTGCTCTCGCCAGAGGTTATCTGCACACCGATAGGGCCTAATCCATTGTGACAGGCATTTATTCAGCCCTCTGTTCTCAAATGCATATTCAACACTAGAGGAAGTGGACCGTAAATATATGCAGGGGGAGGTGAAGTGGACTTGGAGAGGTAGGGGAGGGTTATGAGGGGATGGGCGAACAAGGGATTGAGAGAAAACAGAGAGAGTCAGTAGCAAAGGAGTGGGTTGCTGAAATCAGGCGTTGTCATGTTAAACTAAAACTCCCCGCCTCGCTCAACCTCTTATTTCTCTCCCTCTGCGTAGAAGACAATAGTCTTTTACAGGGGAGAGGATTACCACCATTTGATCTCCGCAACGGTTAATCAACTTAGTAATAATTGATTGGATATATATAGTGCTTCTCTACCAACTGAGGTAGACAAAGCGCTTTACATAGTGAGGGAGAAACTCACCTCCTCCACCACCAAAGTGCGGGACTGACCTGGGTGATGCACGGCGACCATTTTTGTGCCAGAATGTTCACCACACATCAGCCATCAGGTGGAGAGGTGAGGAGTGATACATTCCAATTAGGAATGAGGGGGAGGATTAGGTGTGTGCGCATGACTGACTGACGTGTGTACAGCATTGCGACCGGATCATCTCGTTTCCATCTCCGACTTCAGATAACGGCGATCACTTCAAAACACTTGTCAAAGTGATTTTAACCCTAATAATTCCAACTGTCATTCATGTACGTTCTACCTTCATAGATGTCGCAGCTAGACGATGGTTCACATTCCTGTACTGGCCAGTGTTGGACAGCACAGGGAAAAAAAATGTACAGAAACAGTCCCTACATAAATTACCTCAAGTACAATGTCAGGTGCACGTTCAGGCTAAAAGCATACCATAATTGCTGTGGTAAATCCAAAGACAACCCACGTGTCTTGAGGAGTGGGTGGTGGGTTAAGACAGGAGAGAGACGGTGACTGTGTAATTATCCTGTCAGTAGCCAGTTTTTTAAAAATCTAACCTTTATTTAACTAGGCAAGTCAGTTAAGAACAAATTCTCATTCACAATAACGGCCTACCCCGGCCAAACCGTAACCCGGACGACGCTGGGCCAATCGTGCGCTGCCCAATGGGACTCCCAATGACGGACGGTTGTGATACAGCCTGGAATTGAACCAGGGTCTGTAGTGACGCCTCTAGCACTGAGATGCAGTGCCTTAGACCGCTGCGCCACTCTGGAGCCCCCGTTAGCATGCAGTCAGGCGGGCGCCAGTGTGTGATCGGGGGCTATAACAGGTTAGTAAGTCACCAGAAGGGGTTAATTAAGAGCCTCCTTTAGTGATTAACATCCAATTCTCACTTAACACAGAAACACTACAACAGGGAACAGCTGTTGAGTCGTGTTTGTGTGTCCATGGCTAACGACGGGGGTCGGATTGGTTGGGACATAGCACTGGCATAGGCTGTCTCACTATACTTAATATGTCAACTGTCTCCCAGAGGACTTTACGGCAAGTTAAAAGCAGCAGCACACGCGGTCGTTTAAAAAAAAAACTAAACCGTACATGACCGCACAGAACACCAAAAGACGGACAGCACAGACCTAGCAACAGAGCATCGTTTTGTATGTGAACCCTAGCCACCTCGCTATAGGCTATGTCATCGTGGAGGAGCAGAGTACAGCTGCCCTCAGGTCAGCCTCCTCCTCATTCCCCCTAATGATGACCGGTGACACACATTTGATTCAGCTGTCTGCCCAGCCGAGTGAGGGGGCTCTTTAGCAGCGGATTTGGGCCGAGCTAGGGGAGTACAGACTCATTTGTCTTTAGCACAGGTCGCTAACGCTAACGTGGAAAAAGGGACATTGTCCCAAAAAAGGGACATAGTCCCAAATGTCATCCCATTCCCTTAGCCTGACGACTCACACCGAATTAGTCCGAGACTGTCGTCACTTGAAGCCGTTTGTGGTGGGTGACGAGAGGCACGAGGGGCGTGGCACAAAACAAAGTGAGGCGGGATCGTCTCTAACCAATCACAGTATGAAAGCCAGTGACAGATTGTCAAACCGCCACTTTACCCACGTGTGTTCTGGCCCAACCTACCGGCTTCTGGACCAGCCAGACGGACCCGAACGTGTTCGCTTTCAGTGAAGGGTCAGGGAGGTTACTCCGATCCAGACTCACTTCAGAGAGGAAACTAACGTCCGTGGGTGTGGCGTTTGCCCAGAGCAATGAGTCTGGGTAGCCAGACAACTATTCCTGCCTGGGGGGATATGACAGGGATGTTTCCAGAATTTAATGAAGGACGTTAAGCGTTTGTCTGTCAGTGTTAATTTTGTTTTTTCCTAGTAGTGTGTGTGTCAGTATGCATAGAACAGAAAAGCAATCCACTCTCTCTGCAGACACTCATTTCCTGCATGGGTCCCTGACCTTTCCACAAACAGCCTGAGGGGAGCCATGTAATCATGGCTGTAACACACACACACTGCTAGATTTCCTCTGACATGGCTGGCCACCAGCATATCCACTGGTACTAGTCAGTGCTATGAGACTATGATATTCCCCTGATCCTCTCTCCCCCTGGCAGCCTCATGTGGAGGCAGTTTGCATGTGTGCGTTTGTGTGTCTGCGTATGTATGTGTGTGTGTGTTTAATGGACTGTGTATAGTGTGTGAAGAGTGAACTGGGTGGTAACCTGAGGCTGCGGCCGGCCGCGTAGCGACTACACCTGAGCACCCAGGACCTTCCCAGTTAACTGTCAATTAAGCTAAGTGGCCCATCCATAACGCAAGCCTCCCCAGTGCCTTATTCACAGAGCGGGAGCTTTCCAGAAATCATGGCACAGTAGGAGAGAATGGGATGCAGGCAGTGTAGTATAGGCTAGGTAGAGACACTCGTTTCTATGCTAAGCTACAGGATAGGACAGACAACCTTTCGTACTACACAAATCCTGGTGTAATCTAATGAGGATATGGGGGGGGACAATACGAACGTGAGTCTTATGAATACGATTTTTTTTTTTTTAAAGAGCCCTGCCGACAGGGTTGAGAGGCGGGAGCTGACAGGATAGGGCACGAGAGAGGCAGAGGAAGAGAGCAGTTGGCAACAGAGAGGATGGAGGAAAGTCAACGGAGAGAGAGAAACAGAGAGGAAGAAACAGAGAGAGCGAGAGAATGAGAAAACCGAAAGAAAGAGATAGAAATAGGACTGAACATTAAAAAAGCGATGACCTGAGGGGATAGCGAATGCTAATGCAGCTATTATGCCTCTGCACAGAAGTGCACTGGTCCACCTCCAGCAGAGCGTAGTGGTATCAAGGAGCCTCCGCTGAGTCGACTGGCTGCTTCACAACCAGGCTCAAAAGTAGGCCATGTCAGGGGAAGAAGCAGGTTGATCAGGCTTCTGAAGAGAGGGCTCTGTGTGGCTGTGCCTAGTGGAGTACAGGTAGGCTTTCCCAGGGGAATCCAGACCCTCTTCTCCATCTATCGGGACACTCGGCTGACCATGATTCCATGCGCCTTGTTTTCTCTATGTTGTACAAAAAGGAGAGGTTAGTTAATAGCGTTCCTCTTGACATGATGAGAGGTACTCCTAGTGGCCTTCAACACAGATAAGGCCTTGCCACCTACTGGACTTTGGTGGCATCTCTTTCTCTCTTTGGGATTTAGGAGAAAAGTGGAGCATGGACGAACCAGCCTATATTCCTTACCTCGGTCTACCTCTGCACGTCTTAGCCGTGGATGTAGGGCGAGGTGCGAAGGACAGTTACGGGGGCTTCAGAGCTGGTCTTACCCTAACCTTTTATCTGTGGCCCAGGGAGTTCCTGTCTCTTGCATCCTGCTGCAGACACCTGGTTGGTCACCTTCGCACCGACAACAGCGCAGCAGGAAGTTTGCGGGGGGCTAATCGCTGCATTACACCCAATCCATAATTCACACAGAGGATTTCACCACAGAGAGAATTTAGGCAGCCATGCAGACGGCACGCATAGCAACACACCCTTCGGCGACAAGCGACGGTTCAAGGACTTCACGTGGGCAGCCAGTCAGCGGCTCTCGCTTCACTCTGCACAGCTATTGTATGCCGGTATCGTCCTCCATTTTGGGGCAACATGGACGCGGTTTCCAAATTGTGGAGCAGTGGGGATGGAAACTGCCCTAATCGGAGGGCTCTTTGTGGGAAGGGTAGAATCAACAGTCGCTGCCGGGTCATTAGGATTGTGTGGGGCTTTGGCTCCATATGTCACAGGAGAGAACGTGAAGAGGGTGGGGGAGGGTGGGAAAGGCGGATGAATATAAACATTGGCAACAGTGTAATGCCGCTAAATAGGACGGGCATATAGGTCATTCTGTACCAGACTCAATTTGCCAACGGGCCTGTTTCACAGAAAACTGGTTCCAGGCCAAGTCTCCATCAGGCGAAACATAGAGCCCACAAATAATGAGTCCTTCTAGCAAAGCCTCAGCTCTCACTCTCTTCCTCCCTCCCTCGCTCCCTCTCTGTCTCTCAACCCAGTCTCTTGGTTTTGTTCAAAGAAGAAGGGAAAAATACCAGGAGCCAAAAATGACATTAAACCGTGCGACTGCTCCAGAGGGATGAGGGTTTGAAAATGCCAGCTCCAGCAGCCCCTTTTCTCCAAGTGAAACCTCGCCGCTCAGGGTGCTGACAGAGTAATCCATCGGCGTTGGGCATCAGCCGCGTCTGTGCAAAAAGGTTTCACGCGTACGGTATGAGGGAATAGAGAACTGCGTCTGTTACGCGGAAGCAGCGGGGACTACACTCCAGTACAGAGAGCAACTAGTCTACGCAGTGTGGTGGCTCGGTCACTACAGTTTCAAATGTGTCACCGACCTCCGTTTAGTCACATCCTCGGGTGGCGAGAAGAGGAAAAGTAGACTCCTGTAGTAAGAGTGTTTCCTTAACCACTGATACGATCGGTGTTACGCTGTGCAGTACTGCACTCTCTCAGTTCTGGTCTTGATGTGCCCACAAGCATTACTCACATATTTGTGGATGGGTACACTGTACTTTCCGCACTTTGTGAGACGATCATTGGGCAACACTTCAGTTATATGGGAACATCGGAGATTGTGTTGCTTAACAGCGAGGTGTTTGTTTGCCTACAACGGAACAGCATAATAGCGAAATAAAAGTCCAAACAGAACCATATCAAAAGCTATTCTCTCCCGTGAGCAACAAATACCTAAATGCCATGTCACTTTTCTCTGCCCTCCACCTTTTTTAGCCTACAAAAAAAAGCTTCCGTCAGGTTCCTGAGAAATCCCCCCTGAAGTAACACAGCCGGACTCCCCACTGCGTAGACGGCACACACGCACATTTCCATTTTCTCTCAGATCTAAGACAACAGCCAGTCGATTAAATAAAAAAAAGGTGGCCTAAAATGAGGAAGGGACAGTCATAGCCATTTAGATATTTCATATGTCTGTCTGAAATGTCAAAACACTGGGAGCTGTAGGCTAGAAATCCCCGGGGGTGCCGTTTCTCCTCTTTCACTGAACATTGTCTGTCGGAAATGTCTCCAGGGGAGAAATAGCCGTCGGTGACTGTAATCCTATCAAGGCCCATAGCCAGAAACTGGACTGTGAAGCAGTGAGCTTTAGCCTGGATATTACGCTTCTTCAGGAGATGGGGTATCTCTATATAGCATTACTGCTAACCTACTATAATATCTCCACAACTACTATCACCACTACTAGTGGTGTCACGATACCAACATTTTACTAACGATCCTGGTACCAGGCCTAGTATCGCGATAACACGGGGGGGGGGGGGGGGGGGGGGGCTTGGGCGTCCAGTTTGCTCCATCTCCCAGACGCTTGTTCCGGTTTTCTAAACGGTATGTGCTACCTGTCACTGATATTCACACTTCTACTCAATACAACACATGTAGCATTTAACTTCACAATGTATAATAAAACACTGCATAGAACGGCTGAGATGATCATATTTGCAGAAGCCTACCTGTGATTTGGCTGGAGGAATGGGAGGGAGGTATCTACAATGCATTTGGACGGTATTCAGACCCCTTGACTTTCCACATTTTGTTACGTTACAGCATTATCCTAAAATGGATTAAATAAGACATTCAAGGTACACACAATTATCCCATAATGACAAAGCGGAAAATACTTTTACATAAGTATTCAGACCCTTTGCTGGAAATTGAGCTCAGGTGCATCTTGTTTCCATTGATCATCCTTGAGATGTTTCCACAGCTTAATTGGAGTCCATCTGTGGTAAATTCAATTGATTTGGCATACTTTGGAAAGTATGTAAGGTCCCACAGTTGACAGTGCATGGCAGAGCAAAAACCAAGCCATGAGGTTGAAGGAATAGCACGTAGAGCTCTAAGACAGGATTGTGTCGAAGCACATATCTGGGGAAGGGTAGCAAAACATGTCTGCAGCATTGAAGGTCCCAAAGAACACAGTGGCCTCCATCATTCTTAAATGGAAGAAGTTGAGGCCCCAAGCATGGTGATGGCAGCATTATGCTGTGGGGATGTTTTCAGCGGCAGGGACTGGGAGACTAGCGAGGATCGAGGGAAAGATGAACAGAGCAAAGTACAGAGAGATCCTTGATGAAAACCTGCTCCAGACTGCTCAGGACCTCCGACTGGGGGCGAAGGTTCACCTTCCAACAGGACAATGACCGTAAGCACACAGCCAAGACAACGCAGGACTCTGAATGTCCTTGAGTGGCCCAGCCAGAGCCCAGACTTGAACTCGTTTTGAACATCTCTGGCGAGACCGGAAAATAGCTGTGCAGCGATGCTCCCCATCCAACCTGACAGAGCTTGAGAGGATCTGCAGAGAATAATTTGAGAAACTCCCCAAATACAGGCGTGTCAAGCTTGTACAGTAGCATCATACACAAGACAAGGCTGTAATCACTGCCAATTTATGTAAATGTGACACATTTGCATACATTTCTAAAAACCTCCTTTGATTTGTTATTATGAGATATTGTGTGTTGATTGATGAGGGGGGGAAAAAACGTTCATCCATTTTAGAATAAGGCTGTAATGTAACAAATGAAGAACAAGTCAAGGGGTCTGAATATTTTCCGAATGCACTGTACATTCGTCTTCTGCTATCAGAATATGAAGATCGCATTGAAAAGAAGGGTCTAGATGAACAAAAGTCGCTTTGTGGACTGATTGTGTTCAGATCTGGCTGACCACTCCGTGCGGATTCTCCTCAGTCAGGATACAATCAGGCTACCGAAAGCGCATACAGTGGGTGACGTCATCAGCAATCCTCCCACAAGTCTCCAGAAAACGTATGTTTTGGGACAGAAAGACACCTTTTCAGTAGTGATGCACCAATATGACATTTTTGGGCCGATACCGATATCTGATATTTCCTTGCCAAAAAAAACGATACCAAATATATAAATATTTCAGCGACCTTTTAAGCATTCTAGTACAGTTAAATAGTTAACACAAATGGACGCAGCAGTCTACGGCACTGCATCTCAGTGCAAGAGGCGTCACTACAGTCCCTGGTTCGAATCCAGGCTGTATCACATTCTGCCGTGATTGGGAGTCCCATAGGGCGGCGCACAATTGGGTCAGCATCGTCCGGGGTAGGCTGTCATTTTAAATAAGAATTTGTACTTAACTGACTTGCCAAGTTAAATAAAGGTTACACACACCAAAAAGCTATTTTGTTGGCATTTACGTATGTCCCCATTACCAGTAAAACTTCATCAGAACCTATTTCTTTCACTTACTTGCTGTGCTGTTCCGTTGTTCATTTGTTCAGTCGTTTCATCCCAAACCAGGATTTCTATGGAACGCGATTGGGTCTTTGCGTGTCAAAGATACTATTTAACATGTCAAATAAGCTTGTTGAACTATCAGGACCTGAATATGATTGCACGTCATATAATAATTTAAAGCATTCATAAATGTTTTACGTAGTTATTACACATTGATTATACTATCACTCGTATTACATATGTCACAACGATTCATCAATACGTATGCTACGATGCTGGTAAAGTTGTCTCGCGCACCTACAGTGCTGGTCACAAAAAAAGCTAGCTAGCTCATGAATGCAAACAATGTTCTTCCCCAAAAACACAGCAAAAAGACATCCGTTTCAGTAGCTATAGTTAGCTAGCTAACTATAGAGCTTGGTGTCATCATCTAAAATAACTAATTTATAAGACAGTTCTTAGTTGATTAATGGTGGTCGGACCATCTATGTGAAGCTAGCCACAATAAGGATTAGCCAAAATAGTGGACTTTGCGGTTAATCTTCAAAATAAAAGTATGACATAATTCTACTATTTGTATTAATTTGCATCACTGTCAATGACATACTTTTATTTTGAAGGCAAACCGCAAATTCCACTATTGTGCCTAATCCTTATTGTGGCTAGCTTCACAACCCATAGCCCGAAACTAGCTAACTGCTTATAACGTTCGCTTTGGGCAACAGGGTTAAGTTGCTGACTAGCTATTTATTTTCATGAACTGAAGTTCAATTTCAATAGGCGAACAACTTGACAAGTGGCAACCTAGCTAATACTTACTCACAAGGATTCCTAAATCATTGCTAAGAATAATGAACATGACTGCAGTTTTCACTGGTCATTGTTTTCAGGCTGGTTGTACTGGTGATAGCTAGGTACCAAGCAAATCTAGCTACCCCAGAAGTTGCGGTTGAAAAAATGCTTTATTACCAACGCGGTATTGTAAACACATCGTTCATGGCCAGTGTTTGCTTGTTTGCTGACTTTTTTGTTTTTTGTACAGCTTTGACAGTGCTGCTGTATCTTTTTTGACACGCAAAGAACCAAACAGCGTTTCATAGTATATATGTCATGAAGCTAATAGCAGTAATGCTACTACTGTGTAACTCCGGTAGGGCAACATCGGAAAAATAGCGGTGCTCGACCAGTCAGCGAAAGCCAACATCACCCACGACAGAGAACGATTGATTGTCAAGGGCAATGAATTCCATTATCTTGGCTTTAATGGATTTCACCTTTGAGTTGTCTCGCTGAAATGTTGTTACTTTTTCAAATAACTGCTTGACTTGTTGACTGCTCGATCCTTGCAGCAGACATTGTGGTCTAGGTTAGGAATGCTGTGTTGCACGTATAGCGCACAATTTTACGTGGCGTCATTACGTCATGTACCTTCGTTATATAGGTATACACGTCAGCTTTGACATCAGTTTTGCACACCGGGCGTTAAACTAGACATCGGCCAATACTGATTCTGTAATTTTTTGTGAATATCGGCAATTCCGTTATGTTCACCGATATATCGTGCATCCCTACTTTTCATTATAACGTTGGAGGAAATACATTCCCAGAGTGTGAGAAATGTGTTTGCTGGACTTATGCTAACCCGTTTGCAATCCCTTTAGCGTTGCTTGCTAGCTAGCTACAGTAGCTACTGATAGCTACTGCCATCAGATGATGTTTTGTTATTAGCATATTTAGCCAATTACACCATTTGTAGAATGCATACTGGCATTTGAATATACCGCGGGAAAAGGGAATCCGGACACGCTGTAGACACAGTAGACATTTAAATGTAGGTGTAGCGTTCGGAATTCCATGATCAGAACTCTATGATCAGAATACTAAAGCTGCGTGAACTGTCAAGTCTAGACACAGCCTTACAAAACACAGACAACACTATTGTGACGGCAGAGCAAATAAGGAACCAGCTTCTGTAACCGCAATGAGATCATCTGGGCCACAGAGACTCAATGGCTCGTTTCTTTTTGTGCTCAGGCACGGGTTGGCCCCCTGTTATTAAAACTAGGGCCTGGTGCAGAAAATGAGACGGATACACTTTCATGAGAAGAAATAAAATAGATTGTGGTTATTTGATATGACCTTTATTTTATTTTTTTAAATGTAAGAGCAGTATACGAACTCCATAATGTAGACTTATTATAAGTTCCTCCTGAGTGCCCATTTTGGCGAGAGATTAAAACTCACTTTTGGTGACAGCAACTCTCTCTGTCGCAGATGCAGGAATACTGCCATTATTTTTAGCGTGCTAACCTTTGCCCCATTTTCTGGGCTATTCGCGGCATTTGGTACGGATGTCCCGCTCTCTAAATAGGAGGGCATTCCATTGTGTGGAGACATACAACCTGAGACGTACACAGTTGGCTGGCTCTCCGTGTGATGATGTAGCAACATGCAGACTCTCCAGAGGAGGACCAGAGGGCATGGCAATTGGCAGACGCCAGACGGCCATCTTGCTTTGCGTCAAAGGGATAGAGTTTGTGGGGGGGCTTTCACCCTGCTGCAAGTGGAGAGAATTATGCAGTTTCTGATGAAATAAGATTACTTTCCTTGTAATAACTCCATGTACAGGGAGCACATGAACAGGAAACTAGTGTCAAATAAGAAACAAATGAGGACAGCCTAAAGACGAATAATTCCAGACCGAGAGGTTCTAGATTACCACCTAGGCAGCATGCTGAAGAATGCAACCATGGAACAGGCGGAAAAAGAGAACAACTTTGGGAATGAGAACACCTGCTAGATGAAATCTGGGGTGATAAATGTCCTCGGTTCGATACCTCAATTAATTCATGCACGTTCTATTATGAGGGGGTGTGGATGAGACACGAAGAGGGTGGCGGGGAGAGAGTTATTGAGAGAGACCGGGAGCTCTTCTCAATTTGCTGTGTAGCCAGCCAAGCGGAGCACATGGCGAACAAACCATCTGCAGAGATAAGTAAAGAAGTGATTACAACAAGCCGGCTCAATTTCTGACAGCCTGACGCTTGGCTGCCTTCATATACCCAGAATTGATTTAAATAAAGAGGCTATGAATATTTTAAAGTAGAACCACCCTAACCTAAGCCATTTCAAACCGTCTGTCTGTCTGTCCGTCTGTCTATAGTGGGGGGGGACAGAGGGAGAACGTCATTATCGATAGTGAGATTACTGCCACTAGTCACAATGTCTGCAATTACCAGTCTCCCTTAAGCTCTAGTGAATGGATGACACTGGCTGAATCCTTTCTGTCCGCTTTGCTTTGTTCATCGGAGTGGGCTTTGCAGCGCAACCCACCCTTGTCTGAGGATTTAGCGTCAAACCCAGCTCGCGTACAGTACTCTGACCAATGCCCCTGGCTAGTTCTCTCTGCAAACAAGCCGGAGTCTGTTGCTGTCTCCAAGGGTGAGGTTGTGAGCATCAACACACAATCTCCGCACAAATATGCTGAATTTCCCTCATGACTGAGGTCTAAAGATTTTTTGTATGTGCCGCCCACAGCAAATAAAACCCTTGAAGTCAGCGCTGTTTTTTTTGTGTGTACGTGAAACATGTACAGTGCCGAGTGCCAATACTCAAGGTGACGAGCCACACACATTTAGCTCCTTTAAATAAAATAAACAATAACGCGCGGTGACCCGGATGCCACTGGTAACCTGGTTAAGAGAGGCGTCTGTGTTTGGTAAATGATGCATCGCATTAAAGCGATGACTGCTTTGAAGGTTGACAACAGGGTGCCATTTGAGAAGGCGAGTGATGGCAGGTTGTGAAATGCTGCCTCGCGGCCTTTCCCAGGCATGGCACTGAACTCCCTTCACCCCCGCGCCATTACAAACATACCTTGATGACAAAGCAGGTTATTGATGTGCACCTGAAGGTGAAAGCGGGCGTCGTTCTGTGGAACACTGCGCTCTCGGCTTTCAGCCGTCCGGCAGGGCCACTAAATCACTGTCTGTAGGGGCTGACGGGAGCAGGCAGACGCACGTGAGACCGTGTCTGCTGCTTACCCTGTTAAAACAGGGGACCTTGCCCAACGCAGGCCTGTCCATCCATCTAGCCTGTCCCATCCGGTTCAAGTCCACACAGTCTCAAGGGAAAAAGACCCTGTCCATAAAAGCACTAAAAGGTACTCGAGGAGTATGGACATGAAAGAGTATGCAGAAAATATATAGGGACATGGCATTGACACAAAGAGCAAATGCTGAGGTTCAAAATGGTAGGGTAGCAAAAGGCCTGCAGTATTCTAGTGAAAGAACACAACCTCAAGCACATGACCAGTGATTTACAGTAAACTAATCTATACTGAACAAAAATAGACAACATTTTACTAACTTACAGTTCATATGAGGAAATCAGTCAATTGAAATCAATTGATTAGGCCCAAATTTAAGGATTTCAGATGACTGGGAATACAGATGTGCATCTGCTGGTCAAAGATACCTTTAAAAAAATAAAAAATAAGGTAGGGGCGTGGATCAGAAATCCAGTCAGTATCTGGTGTGACCACCATTTGCGTCTTGCAGCGCCACACATCTCCTTCACATAGAGTTGATCAGGCTGTTGATTGTGGCCTGTGGAATGTTGTCCCACTCCTTTCAATGGCTGTGCAAAGTTGCTGGATACTGGAACACACTGTCATACATGTCGATCCAGAGCATCCCAAACATGCTCAATGGATGACATGTCTGGTGAGTATGCAGGCCATGGAAAAAAACGGGACATTTTCAGCTTCCAGGAATTGTGTACAGATCCTTGCGACATGGGGCTGTGCATTACCATGCTGAAACATGAGGTGATGGTGGCGGATGAATGGGCCTCAGGATCTCGTCACTGTCTCTGTGTGCATTCAAATTGCCTTCGATAAAATGCATGTGTTTGTTGTCTGTAGCTTATGCCTGCCCATACCATAACCCCAGCGCCACCATGGGGCACTCTGTTCACAACGTTGACATCAGAAAACCGCTCTCCCACACGACGCCATACACATGGTCTGGGGCTGTGAGGCCTGTTGGATGTACTGCCTGATTCTCTAAAACGACAGTGGAGGCAGCTTATAGTAGAGAAATTAACATTAAAATCTGGCAACAGCTCTGGTGGACATTCCTGCAGTCAGCATGCCAATTGCATGCTCATTCAAAACTTGAGACATCTGTGGCATTGTGTAGTGTGACAAAACTGCACATTTTAGAGTGGCCTTTTGTCCCCAGCACAAGGTGCACCTGTGTCATGATCATGCTATTTAATCAGCTTCTTGATATGCCACACCTGTCAGCTGGATGGATTATCTTGGCAGAGAAATGCTCACTAACAGGGATGTAAACAAATTGGTGCACAAAAGTTGAGAGAAAGAAGCTTTTTGTGCGAATGGGAAATTTCTGGGATCTTTTATTTCAGCTCATGAAATATGGGACCAGCACTTTACATGTTGCGTTGAGAGTATATAGAACATCAGATTCAAAATGCGAATCCATTCTACCACAAGCTTGGTTGGATGACCATTTTCTCACAGTTGCTATGCTCAGCATCTCTACACTGCAGTGTCACAAAACACCAGCTTTTTGGGGGTTTAGTGGAACTGCCGTCTTTTTACGCAACGTTATTTATGAACTCTTTCAAGACCCTGGTGCATGCTGCCAGGTGCAGCTTGTATGTCAGGGGCGGAAACAATATCCATAGCTCATTTGCAAAGCCAACACTGCAATCGTTTGGCAATCGCTGCGTCCAAACAGACCAGCCACAGTTTCCATGCGCTGTAATAACAGCACAAACAATTATAGGGCAGTCTCGCTACGCTGTATGACGCTTTAAGACCTCAGCCCTGGGAGAAACCGCACGGGTTTACACTTCACAAGCAAACTGGAACTCTTCCCCTTAAACTAATTCCCTCTTCACTAGCCCTGCCCAAAATTGCTCCCGCTATTACAGTCCTTAACGTTGGAAAACAAAAACACCATCTGTTTTTTCTTCTAAATTCCCCCCACTCGGAAAGGACTTAAATACCACGAGTCAGATTAGGCAAGCAGTTAACAACCCCCCTCCAATACAGGCGATTAGAGCCAATAGGTCGATAAAAAAAGTCCTTCAAGCTCTGCTCCGTGGGCTGGTGTCGGCGCGCAAACCCAACAAGCCATATGACAGCCTTAGAGATGGAGTCCAGCCGGAGTACTCTCACAGCGACTGGAGCCTCCCCATGTGTCATCCTTACCCCACCACCAACCCCCCTCCCCGTGCAGTGTGTGACAGTCACGTGAAAAAGGCCATGCGCATTCCTTCACGCATGAGCCAGTAACTGCTGTAAGGATTCCGACGGCAGCAGCCCTCTTGACAGGAATGGAATCGCGTGCATTTAAATCGGCTTGAACCCGTCGATGAGACCTGGCATTGTTCTTCAAACACAATAACAGATTACTACTGCGGTTGTCGTTCCTTATGATGAACACGACTCACTGACATGGCTGGATAGAGAGAACACCGCTCACTTGGAGCATGTGCATATATAATACGGTGACGAAGTGGCAGCTGATCATGTTTCTTAGAGGCAGTAGTTTTAGACTGATTTCACTGCAGTGGAAATGGCACTGAATGTACTCAGAGTTGAGAGGGCTTCTGAAGGGTCGTCTGATGAATAATGGAGATAGGTGTACCAGACATTGGACTATCCTAGCCCTCTTTGGTTTAGATATATCCCCACGCAAATAGAAACAGAATCTTGTACTACTATGGCAGTTTTTTTGTTGTTACCTGTGATCCAATAAGCCTCCAAAGCCATGTGATGACACCAAAGGACGTTACGTACACCCCCAGCGACTCCCTCCAACCCCCCTCAGTTTCCCCCATTGGGCACTAAACTTTTCATCGCATCCAGGCAGTAAGGCAGACCTCTCCCCACTACTCCTATGAGCACAACAACGTGTACCAGAGCTTGGGATCAGAGGTCTTTTCCTCGTTTTCCCCTCAGCTAGCCTTTCGCATATTAGCTCACATGGTTCAAATCAATTCCACTACTAGAGCCGCTCACTGGACCGATACAATAATGGCGTACAGGGTGGAGTCCACAGCTCAGTAAGGGCTTTTGCTGCCTGTGTTGTGTTCCCGAGGAGCTATATTGCCTTAACCCTAGTAGAGATGTAACCTCCCAAACAAGACCAGCAGCCTGTGAGGAGTTTCTGTCTGTGATTGGTGTCGTTGTCAATATGTTTCTCAATGTCTAATCCCCATCTCTGTCCAAACCTTATGGCTTTTAGTAAACACAGAATCAGGTCAGGCTGGACGGATATTCATATGACAAACCCTGGGACCCGGGTGCATTTGTCAATACCCTGATGAGAAATGCACACGGTCTCATTTACATAGTCCAGATTTACTGAGGAAACGATCCGTTCTCGGGATATGAGAGGCTGTTGCGGTCACTCGGCAGTAATCAACAAGCAGACCACTTCTACCATCAAGTCCCAGTGTGCTTTGTCACTAGTGGCACAGCAGGTTACCCCCAGCGGAGGTAGAGAATGGAATGACCCTTCAAATGATACTTTGTTGCCACAATAAAGTGATCTCCATTGCTCCAGATGAAATCTATAGCCAATTCTTTAACGAGGCAAGTCAGTGAAGAACAAACTCTTATTTACAATGACAGCCTAGGAACAGTGGGTTAACTGCCTTGTTCAGCGGCAGAACGACAGATGCTTACCTTGTCAGCTCAGGGATTCGATCTAGCAACGTTACTGGCCCAACGCTCTAACCACTAGGTTACCTGCCGCTCAATAACGCCAGCAGGAAAGTTTGATTTGATTACCTTTGGTATGCCTAGATAAAACCTCGTGGTTATTAATCAAAACCCAATGGCTTGGATAACATTGTCTGCTTTATAGGCTACTGCAGGCTACATTGCGATAGAGATACCTTTACATTCTTGCAAAAAGCTGAACGTGGGTTATAGAAGGCAGGGATCCAAACGTGGGTCAATTAAATGCAAGGTTATGATGTAAGTAATACAGTAATTGCCATTTAATAGGCTACATGAGATTTAAACGAGTTATTATTAACCTGATTTAAACGAATTTAATAGGCCTAATAGTATGCTGTATGTGGAATAAAATGTCAGCCGTTACAAATGAAAGCGCAATAATTCACTACACTTCAGAGAACAAATATCAGGAATATTTAGCTCAGAAAAACAGTGGCACAGTTGAACGTGAAGGGCTTCGGTGAACTTCGCCAATTAGTGAAATGAAATGAACGAGGAAGTGAAAATGCCACCTACAGTGATTCGAGCCGTTCCAGTGTTGGTTTCTGATGGACGTGCTGTAGTGATGGGGCGCTCCGGGCACAAGTCCTTTCTCTGGGATCAAACATCCTCTGCTCTGGTTGTAGTAATCCATCATTAAAAACGGGTTCGGGCTGGGATTCAGTCCCACGACGTCCACACTCTCATACATCGTACGTAGAGAGAAAGCGGGATGATTATTGTCCGGAGAGAGAGAGAAAAAAAGAACGTCTGCTGTGCGCAACGATTTGGGCACACGAAAATAGGAGCAGCAGACGTGTGGTTTTCAGTTTGCCACCAGTAGATTGTGCAAAAGGGTAAAAACTGCAATAAATTCAAAATAAAGGGAATAAATCCGTTCATAGACACGACACTTGAGGTTTCGCGTCCACTAGTTGTTTAGAGTCAATCCGCTACAAAGCTAAAATAATTGTATGGAATATTCACCCACGCTCAATTTTAACACATCGTTCAAAAGAATAGTCAACGTCATGTCAAAAGTGAGGTTTGGAATGCGCCGAATGATTCGTTTAATCGAAAAGCCGACCGGAATAACTTCATCGGATCAGTTCAATGGCCTTGCTCAAATAGTAAACTAGATCGAAATCTAGATAACATACCCTACAAACTCCAATAATACCTGAAATCACGCCAAGGGGTCCAAGTCCATTTCAATGACACCTCACCCACATCAGAAAAGGCAAAAGAGATCAGCTGCTGATCAATCCGAATGAAATTCCGTATTTAGTTCCAACTCGTCCTCTGGGATAAGTACGATTGTCCCGTTTGCGCTCTTGATTTATGTGCACTATCAGCCTGCTGTCTGTCCGCCTATCCACTTATTAAGTCTACCGTGCAGCACCAATGCACGACTACTTGATTTGCTACATATCCTGCCCTTCTTGCATTTAAAACGTCCTGATTCGCACAACACATTCGGTTCTTCTTGTTGTTTGTATTTAGAGAGGAGCCGAATTCGCTCCCACACAAATTGCGTAGCTATCATGTTCTGCAGAATGTGACAAGGCACAGCAGCTGGGATGTGGCTCCACCTACACTCGCTTCGTATTTAACCCTTCGCGGACATCACCAAACAGAGCGGGACATTTGTGAGAGAGGAACGAACACAAGCCCGTTGGCGCCTCGGCCTGCCTCTATTAGAAAAGTGCGTATTGGATGACATAATTAAGTTTATTAAACTCCTTAATGGACCTTATGTATTTTTTAGCGAGCTAATGAACATAATTGATTCTTCCACGAGCCTATAACTATTTTCCTAAAAGTTGTCTACCCTCACTCGTCATTTGGGCTCGTCCTTACAACTAAGTTGACTCCTCCGTGTTCTCATCGTTCACTACCCTCCGTTTTTTCCCCTCTCTTCTCAGTCGCTGTCTGCTAATTTGCCTAACACTATTCGGCTGAACTTTTCTTGAACTCAAGGAAGCAGGCAGCCTCACCTCCAAATGACCCACATGCTGACTCGGATTTGCCTCGGCGTTTCTCACCTGACATCATTCAAGGTTTCCCACCTTGTACACCCGATATTACACAATCACACTCCCTAAAGTGCTGCTCAATGAACAAGCGCATATTACTTCTGCTTTCTGCTCAGAGGCTAAGCGTCACAGTCAACCAGGCACTGTAACCAATAACGGGCACTTTTTACAACCACAATGAAATATTTAAAGTTGTTTCGAATAGTTGAATGACGTTTGCTACATCAAGTTGGTGTGGGTGCAACATGGTTGCCAACTTCCTTAAAAGAATACACAACACTAGTTTGTATTCAATTGTTATAACCATGTTGAAACACTATCCATTTCCATCCAAACAATAGATAAAACTGTATAACTATGATATATATGATATATATATGATATAACTATGACTAATAGGAAGAATTCAGAATAAGTTGGAAAAGCAAAAAATGCCCGTCTTCTGTAACCTCTTCAGACATCTATCCAACATATTAGCCCCATCACACGATACATTTCTGAAATCCTCAGCATGTTTCCTAATCACACAAAAAAACGGAAATGTTGATATCATATTCACAGGAGGCATGACACACCCATTTACGTACATGGAGTCAAAACCGTATTTTCAGTTCACATTTGCTAGACTGGGACAGCATGCTAGATCAACTGGGACACCAATATTATAATACTAATTGTACCCCGATGAGTATTGACTTCAATTATGTGTGATTAGGAAACATCTGAGGATTTCAGGAATGTACCGTATCATGTGATGGTTGGGCTAGAATGTTGGACAGATGTCTAAATAGGTTACAGAAGATGGAAATGCAACACATGTCCCATTTTGTCTGAATTCATTCAAATAACCGTCTGAATAAAAGCACGAGAAGAAACAAATGAACAGGATATAGTACTGCAAGAACCAGAGCCCTGACTAAAATGTACAAGGGGTCGCTAATGTAAACGGGATGTATTTCCTCCATTGGAAAAGCCTATAAGACCGTCCCACTTTAGCTACTCCAAGTTGTCCTACTTCAGCTAGATATGGCTGGTAAAAGCAGGACAAAAGACAATCATAAAATTGAAACATAATATCGCCTTTTTTTTAATATTTTGATGCACCAGTCCATAGTATGCACATTTACATCACAGTTTGGCACAGTGCATTATTTATGCAGCTTTATAACCCTAACATCAAAACAGAAAAAAAGCTATGTCACTGATCTTACCGTGTGCTTCCCTTCCTGTTTGAAGCTTGCTCTGTCCCCCCTCTATGATGTCACACCTATGAAGTGACATGATTTTGATCATGTGGTTTTTCTCTGCAAGGGTTTAGTAACAATAGTTTAGATTTTCTCGTCAAACAAAGAAATAAGCACGTCAGGATTAAACTCTCCCAGGTTATATGATGTCCCGCTCTTTCCGAATTCCCACTACATGTTGTTTCAGGTCTGATATCTTTGTATATCACAGTACAGGGTTTAGCCAGTTCCCCATCCAGGGCTCATTACTGGTAATAATAATAATAATTATTGGTAATAACCCGCAGTCCCCACGGTTATATCTGCCGAGTGGACGGGTTTAGAGTCACAAAATGTGTGGATGAAGGGTGGTTGGGGTGGCGGGTGGGTTAAATAAAAAGAAAACAATGCATAAAAACATCCATAAATGTATAATTCTTGTGCAATTCATATCTAAAAGGCAACATTGAGGTTTTTCTTTGATTATTATTAACTGTTATGCCCTCAAGCATAGGCTTATGCACCAACTGTACGCACGCCAAATACACGCCAAATGCAGATGGCTTAAATGGAATAGTAACTGAAATCTGGAAACTGACTAGGTCTATAATCTCTCCCATAGCCTAATATATCAACTCCTGCAGAATTAAGCATTCCTTGCAGGAATACGTTACACCAAATGTACATTTTGACTCGGGAACAGTGGAGAAATAGGATCGATTTCTTTCAGCATCTTAAGAGAATGAATGAGTGGTTAGGGACCGTCTGTAAAGGTCCTATCTTTATTAGCATCATAAAAGCTGATAGTATTTAAGCCACATAAACTATGCATCCAAGCCGAAACTGAAATCTTATGAGAAACATGTTGGGTCGTTTTCACATTTTAATTCGCTTAAAACCAATCAAACCGATGTCATTTGGAAATTTAGCATGGAAAATCTTTACATTTATTGTTTTTTGTTATTGCATTAACTCCCCGGTCCATAAATGTCTTTGCTGCGAGAGAGAAACCGAGATGAAAGAGAAATCTTTACAGATGAAGCTAGATTACTAGATTGAAACATTCATTATATTGATGTATGACATTTTATGGTGAGCAACAGTTTATTTCGTTTTCAAGGGCAAGAAGTAATGACAGAAGAGCAGCTGCATGTAGGCTTATCTAATTATAGACAAGTTAAATTACAAAGCCTACCAAAATGTTGGAAATGACAGGCAGAAACATAGCCCTATCTAACCAGGCTTTAAAAATAAATTATGCAAAAATCCTTATGCCATCTCTGACTGTACAGCGCATTTTCTATATTTGCAGGTTAGGGTCGGGTACGGGCCTCAGATTTTCACTTTATCACATTCGGGCCGTTGCGGATGGGTTATTAGCAATTGTGGGCAGGTGAACAAACAGCTGACCCACGCAACACTAATTGGTACATCCCCGCGTCTGGCCTACAGCTGAACCCAATGACAGCATATTTATGAATGGACAATGCCATTGATCACGTGACACCACTCATTTCCATGTCAAATCAAAGGTATTGCTCGCGTACACAATTTATCAGATGTGAAGCCAAGGAAGTCTGTTAAGATGGCGTCTCATGTGGGAGATTTATGTAGACATAACATGCTCAGTTTGAGCTACTCCGGGAAGTGCTGTTGCAGGTTAGCTCAGTGCTGCCCCCTCTTATTCAGTATCTCAAGTTAATGGCCGAACAGGGTACTGCAGGCTGCCATTATCATAATAACTTCTTCTGTGTGCAATTTTGAAATAATCAGTTCAAGGACATACATCTGGTCTAATAGAAGCCATTTGTCAGTTTTTTTTCACAAAGATTGCCATCTTCCCAATCGCTATAATGGGGGATCCTGTTTTCTGCAAATAATGCCTGCAGTACCACGGTCAGCCTTGAACTCCGTGGCTTCAATGAGAGGGGCAGACGTTCTCCCAGGCCTGAACCACAGGGCCATGACTGCGCCTGACTGGAAAGGTGTTAGAGGGATTATTGGCATTATCCACAGAGGGGGGTGGCCTGCTCCTCTGACTGTGACTCTTATCTAATGCAGACTGTTTACTTTGACTGATAATGAGTCCGCAGAGAGCCAGCTCTGGGCAGATACCAACAGAAGAAATTCCTTCACGGGATTGGCCTCAACGAGTAATGGTGTCAGAAAATGCAAATATGCTCTGCCTGTTTATTTCTCAGATTGGGCCGTGTTTAATTGACCTCTACATCGTGATGGCACAGCCAGAGTGGGAGATAATGGTTGACCTCCAAAGACTTAAATTGGACCAAACGCACAGTCGTGAAGAAGGCGCGACAGCGTCTCTTCCCCTCTCAGGAGGTTGAAAAGGTTTGGCACGGGCCCTCAAATCCTCAAAAAGTTCTACAGCTGTCCCATTGAGAGCATTTTGACTGGCTGCATCACCGCTTGGTATGGCAATAGCACCGCCCTCAATCGCATGGCGCTACAGAGGGTGGTGCTCCCCGCCATCCAGGACCTCTATATCAGGCGACGTGAAAGGAAGGCCCGGAAAATTGTTAAAGGCTCTAGCCACCCAAGCCATAGACTGTTCTCTGCTTCCGCACGGCAAACGGAACCGGTGCATCAAAGTCTGGCAACTGATAAATAGCTAACAAAATAGCTGCACGGATTGAGTTAGCCTTGTATCCTCAACCTTTTTTCTCTCAATTGTTGTCTCTATGCACACTCACAGGGCCCTACACTCACACACGCTGCATCATCTGCCCACTCGCACATAACATGCACATACATGTATACTGACTCTACACACCACTCACATACAAGCTGCTACTACTCTGTTAATCTTATATCCTGTTGCCTAGTCACCTTACCCCTATACATATCTTCCTCTATGACTCCAGTATCCCTGCACAATGTAAATAGGGTAGTGGGAACTGACCCTGTATAGTATGCTTGCTTATTGTGTTCTTTATACGTCTTATTTCTCATGTTTCTTTCTCTAGTATTACGTTGTTATTGATTATTGCATTGTTGGGTTTTGAGTTAGCAAGAAAGGCATTTCACTGTGTTTGTGCATGTGACATTAAAACTTGGATTGTTGATCATTTCTTATCATGGAGAGGCAGCATGGGAAAGCTTGAGTAACCAACCCTCTTTTTCAGGCCTTCTGAGGACATGTCACATTGCCGGGACTTGAAAAGAAACAGAAGTCAATGCCAAATAGAGTTCCGTCAAAACATAACTAATCATTCTGAATCTATGCAGGCGCCAGGAGACTTAATGAGTGCCGTTTTTCAGGCTGAGTGAGTGAGTGAGTGGAGAGAGAGAGAGTGAGTGAGAGAGAATGCACGCACGCATGACTGAGTCGCTTTGGATAAAAGCGTCTACTAAATGGCATATATTATTATATTGTGTTGCTTGTCAGCTATGTAGCAGGTCGCTAATTGCTCTGATACATCCTCTGCTCCCATGGTGCATTGGGCTGTCCTACTCATTGTCTGACCCTATGATATCAAAAGAGGTGCTTATTCCCTTTCGGCATGGGGATATTACATCAGCGTTAGCTGGGAGAATGAGGGCGCTGACACACTGCCATGTGGTGCCCAGTCATATGTGCCCACTGCCCCTGGCTTTGAAGGACAGGTCTCTGGAGCCAGTGGCTCGTTTGGACATTAGGAAGTGAGCGAGTCGGGATTGTCACACGCAACACTGAGCCAAAGGAGGCAAGCTCGGCTAGTTAGAGGTTAAGTGAATGTGGTCAGTGGCTTCTGGCACAAGTTAGCAGGCGTGTGTGAAGGCAAAGCCTAGGAGGAGGAGGAGCCGGTGCCAGCCTACTCAAATATGCCGGAGACAGAGAGTGGCTTCAAAAGCTCCACACTCCTGACAACACAGAAAGCTACAGAGATTGGACCTGTGTGTGTGTGTGTGTGTGTGTGTGTGTGTGTGTGTGTGTGTGTGTGTGTGTGTGTGTGTGTGTGTGTGTGTGTGTGTGTGTGTGTGTGTGTGTGTATATTACTCTATTGCATAGCTCAGGCTTCAAAGCGTGGTTACTTAAAGCCTCAACGGCCCACTGATGGAAAGGCCTTGATTAAAGCACCATTCAAGCATTATTGCCTGGCAGAAATGGCACTGTTATGTAAGTGCAACATAATAAAGGAATATGAGGGTAACGCACAATGCCCTTGATTAAGGAGCGAACTTGGAGAGATTGGATGGGGGATGGAGAGAGGAGAGAAAGGGTTATTTGAGAGCTTTCAGAGTGAGGGCGGAGAGGAGACCTGCGGCCTGAACCTTGAGGGTGTCAAACTATTTTTACAGCCACTCTCTCCTTGCCCCATCAAGGGTGTTAAGAAGCAGTAAAATGTTGTCCCTCACCATTCCCCCCCATAGGACAGGAGATAGCTAGCTATAGGTCTCCAGGTTAGAACAAACAATAGGTCATTGGGCTAACTGCTATAGTGCTGAGAGGGTAAAATACACTGCTCAAAAAAATAAAGGGAACACTTAAACAACACAATGTAACTCCAAGTCAATCACACTTCTGTGAAATCAAACTGTCCACTTAGGAAGCAACACTGATTGACAATACATTTCACATGCTGTTGTGCAAATGGAATAGACAAAAGGTGGAAATTATAGGCAATTAGCAAGACACCCCCCAAAACAGGAGTGATTTTGCAGGTGGTGACCACAGACCACTTCTCAGTTCCCATGCTTCCTGGCTGATGTTTTGGTCACTTTTGAAAGCTGGCGGTGCTCTCACTCTAGTGGTAGCATGAGACGGAGTTTACAACCCACACAAGTGGCTCAGGTAGTGCAGTTCATCCAGGATGGCACATCAATGCGAACTGTGGCAAAAAGGTTTGCTGTGTCTGTCAGCGTAGTGTCCAGAGCATGGAGGCGCTACCAGGAGACAGGCCAGTACATCAGGAGACGTGGAGGAGGTCGTAGGAGGGCAACAACCCAGCAGCAGGACCGCTAACTCCGCCTTTGTGCAAGGAGGTGCACTGCCAGAGCCCTGCAAAATGACCTCCAGCAGGCCACAAATGTGCATGTGTCTGCTCAAACGGTCAGAAACAGACTCCATGAGGGTGGTATGAGGGCCCGACGTCCACAGGTGGGGGTTGTGCTTACAGCCCAACACCGTGCAGGACGTTTGGCATTTGCCAGAGAACACCAAGATTGGCAAATTCGCCACTGGCGCCCTGTGCTCTTCACAGATGAAAGCAGGTTCACACTGAGCACATGAGCACATGTGACAGACGTGACAGAGTCTGGAGACGCCGTGGAGAACGTTCTGCTGCCTGCAACATCCTCCAGCATGACCGGTTTGGCGATGGGTCAGTCATGGTGTGGGGTGGCATTTCTTTGTGGGGCCGCACAGCCCTCCATGTGCTCGCCAGAGGTAGCCTGACTGCCATTAGGTACCGAGATGAGATACTCAGACCCCTTGTGAGACCATATGCTGACACATGCACATTTGTGGCCTGCTGGAGGTCATTTTGCAGGGCTCTGGCAGTGCACCTCCTTGCACAAAGGCGGAGGTAGCGGTCCTGTTGCTGGGTTGTTGCCCTCCTACGACCTCCTCCACGTCTCCTGATGTACTGGCCTGTCTCCTGGTAGCGGCTGCATGCTCTGGACACTACGCTGACAGACACAGCAAACCTTTTTGCCACAGTTCGCATTGATGTGCCATCCTGGATGAACTGCACTACCTGAGCCACTTGTGTGGGTTGTAGACTCCGTCTCATGCTACCACTAGAGTGAGAGCACCGCCAGCATTCAAAAGTGACCAAAACATCAGCCAGGAAGCATAGGAACTGAGAAGTGGTCTGTGGTCACCACCTGCAGAATCACTCCTGTTTTGGGGGGTGTCTTGCTAATTGCCTATAATTTCCACCTTTTGTCTATTCCATTTGCACAACAGCATGTGAAATTTATTGTCAATCAGTGTTGCTTCCTAAGTGGACAGTTTGATTTCACAGAAGTGTGATTGACTTGGAGTTACATTGTGTTGTTTAAGTGTTCCCTTTATTTTTTTGAGCAGTGTAAAAAGGAGTTATTTGGCAAGCAAACCATCGCAAAATCTTGGCTTACAGGCATAGAACCATGCAAGATAAGGAGAACGTTTTTTTTTTTTTTTGCTAACGTTGGCCACGATTCAGAAACATCTAATCAGCTGTCCCTTGATGCTTGTGTTCTCACACTTTTCAGATTTGTATTACCCCACTTACTTCCTGTAACAATATGTTCTTTATCGGAGGGGACAGACAAAAACAAAAAAATAAAAATACATTCGTCAAAAAGTCATGGAAAAGTCAAGTGTTTTACGGCCAAGTTGGGTAAAAAAAAAAGTGGAGAAGTAGTGCTTCTATCAGCTAGTCTGCTCGACAACACTTAACAGGGAGTAGACCCATCTGCTGACAAGATAACGACAAATATGTTTGAGTCAGTCCAGCCCTGCTCGTCTAATTTTGGATTTCCCATCATCTGCTAGTATCCAGATCCCCGTGCTCCACACCCTCCTCCCCCACGCTAGCACATTTGCCAACAGATGGTTAATACCAGCACCCAGACTAGGAGATCAGAGATAGCCGAGGGAAGCCAACTTTGCAAAGCTTTCCTCCTCTCTTATAATATCTTATGTGCCACCTAATAAGGCCGGCCAGCAGGAGAGACCAACTAGAGAAAGAACTTAAGAGGAAAGAGGCAAGAAGCTTTGCAACAAAAAAACACAAAGGCATAGAGACACAGATAGTGCATACTCGTCTCTATACTCGTCTGTTTTGCAGCAGTTCGTGTGTCCTGCATTTCTCTGCCATTATGGCTGCATAGCAAACTTCCTCATGTCAGTCTGCCAGTACTCCACTTCACAGTGAGCTGCATGTGTCTGTCTGGCCCAGAAGCCCAGGTGTTTTCACTATACCTGACATAGCATGGGCGTGGCGACAGTGCTGTTATCACCCTGCTCCCCGACTGCCAGCCATGTGTGTGTTTGTGTGTGTGTTTACACGGGCGCAGCTGCTGTTTTTGGCCGGCCGCGGCGAGCACACGGGCTGCGGAAAACCAGCAGCTGCGCCCGCTGACAGTGAGTTGAGGGTGTAAAGGACACGGCTCTCCATGTGAGAACAAGCTGCGGCATCGACGGACATCGCCGCAATTCCACCTCTTCCCCCTTTTGCCTATGGTTCCATTGGACCCAGGGCAGGAGCCTTCTATGGATCCAACATCAGAGAGGTGGCACTCCAAAATGTGTGTTCATGGTGGGTGGGTGGGTGGGTGGTTGGGGGTTTCTAAAAGCCTATTATGCAGCTTTTGCAGGGATCTTTATCAAAGCCCCATGTCCACTGTAATGCCCCTCAAATAGCAGATTCTGGCATTTATGGTACAGGCCTATCTCCCCATAAAGGCTTTTATTGTTTGGCCCAGTCTATGGCGGCCGTAACCTGGTTTCTTGTTTTACGGGAACCTTCACTAGGACTTCTAGGACATTATTATCTAAGTAGCCATCAAGAAGAAAACCTATCATAGACAAGGCCATTGGGCATATGTGCGACAGTAAATAATTGGAAATAATCCCCCAAATCAAGAGGGATCACCTTGTGGGGTCAACCTAGAAATATAGCCAATAGAATGGGTCATGAATTGGGATTGAGATATTTTCCTATGTTTATACACACAAACGGACACCACTGTTTCTATCCAGCGCTTAGAGAGAGTAGGGCCAGTCTTAGCTACACTGGACTGGAGCCTTAGTGCTAATCGAGGAGAAGGATGATTAAATCATGACACAGGAAATAGCAGAGGCAGTCAGGGAGAGAGGGAGGAAGAGACGGACCAGGCTTGCTGGCTGGCAGAGAGCCCTGGCTCTACCAAGGCCCTACTACCTCATTAGACTTTGATCAGTGAAGCAATTCCAGCTCTTTGTTCATTCCACCCATCCATCTATCTATTGTATTCACCCATCCCGGTCTGGCCTCTACTTCAGAGCATCAGGGAACCTAGAGAGAGAGAGAGAGAGCGAGCGAGCGAGACTGACAGACAGAATGAGAAAACAGAGACAGAGCCCTCATCAAAACAGACTTAGCTGGCTTTGATTCTCTCCTCTTCTCTCTAGTCTAGTGTTTCATCTCTAGCTCTCCCCAACAGAGATCTCAGGCCTGCATCACCGGGGGGCAAACTACCTGCCCTCCAAGACACCTACAGCACCCGATGTCACAGGAAGACCAAAGAGATCATCAAGGACATCAACCAGCCGAGCCACGGTCTGTTCACCCCGCTTCCATCCAGAAGGTGAGGTCAGTACAGGTGCATCAAAGCTGAGACAGAGAGACTGAGAAACAGCATCTATCTCAAGGCCATCATCAGACTGTTAAATAGCCGGCTTCCACCCGGTTACGCAACCCTGCTGCCCTATATCCATAGACTTGGAATCACTGGCCACTTTAATAATGGAACACTAGTCACTTTAAAAAATGTTTACATACGGCTTTACTCATCTCATATGTGTGTAATGTATTCTATTCTACTGTATTTAACTCAATGCCATTCCGACATTGCTCAATCTAACATTTATATATTTCTTAATTCCATTCTTTTAGATGTGTGTATTGTTGTGAATTGTTAGATACTACTGTAATGTTGGCGCTAGGAACCAAAGCATTTCGCTACACCCGCAATTACATCTGCTATATACAGTATGTGTATGTGACCAATAAAATGTGATTTGATTTTGATTTGCCTTGCAGGTTCTGCCTCAGTCTCAGTTTAGGGCTTCAGGCCCTGTATAAATGCCTTTATTCTCTCTCTCAGAGCCTGGAGTCTGAAGTGAAGTGAAGAGCTGAAGAGGGAGGATTTCCTATCGAGAAGTGCTGGCCGGCGGGGTTCACTTTAAGTGGATTGTCCCTTTCCCCTCGCCTAGGCCTGCGGCATTATGACACCCTCGCCAGTTGACCTCCACATGAGACGTGCTCAGGGAGGTGGCAGCGGGCGCTTTGCTGGGCATGGCTGATTGTTGAACAGCACAAAACCGAAGTGTGAGCCGACGGATGGTGGGTGGGCGTCTGGATGGATGCGCAGTGCAGTTAGCGCACAGCCCTGGGCTGTGCACTGCGGGTATCATTAGGAATAATGGCATGTCCCGTTTGTGGTGGTACTGTACAGTGCTTCCCTACCACCTCTTCCACCCACCTAGTCCAGGCCTGTTGTAGGCCTAACCTGGTGAGCCACCCCTAATTGTAAAAATGTGCAGAGACATTTCTAATGTAAATGGCACATCCCCTGCTTAGCCAGCAGGTTGTGAGGAACAAAAGCCCGCAGCATGACAAACCCCGCAGCATGACAAATGCTGCTACCGCTGCTGCTGTGGTGCTGCTATCAGGGGTGCGGGGGATAGGGTTTAACCCATTGGAGGTGATGGGGTGTGGGGGGAGTTGGTAATGGAATGGATGACTCCATTGCCCCAAACCACATTAAAGAGAAGAGAGGCAACGATGGGGAGTGGTGGTGTAGGGAGGTCAGGCAGGGTGGGGTGGTGGGGTGCAATCATCAACATTTCAAAAGAATGGGGGCCAGAGAATTCAGACGATAGCGGTGGCTGGGCTCCTCCCACACCCCTCCCTCCCCCTTCCCCTGCTTCAGCAGAAGCCCTGTGGCTGATGATGATACTAGCCCGTCACTGTGTGTGTGTGTGTGTGTGTAGGGGACATTGAGAGAACAATGTCTCTCCCTCCATCCCTCCTCCACTGGAAGAGAAGAGTTAATTGGATAAGAGCTGGACATTTTATCCACAACTCGGTGTGGGTCAACGTCACTGGAGACAACCCCGACAGTGGAAGTGCACGATTAGGGGAGAAGACTTTCATCGAGGGGCAGCAGGTAGCCTAGTGGTTAGAGCGTTGGACTAGTAACCGAAAGGTTGCAAGATCAAATCCCCGAGATGACAAGGTAAAAATCTGTCGTTCTGCCCCTGAACAAGGCAGTTAACCCACTGTTCCTTGGCCGTCATTGTAAATAAGACTTTGTTCTTAACTGACTTGCCTCCCTGGATTTATACAGATGAATATAAACGGATAGGCATGCACAAATAAACCTGTCACTCAAACAGCAATAAAGAGACCAACTCAATAAAGCAGACAACTCGACTAAGTTCCAAAGGGAATCTTTTCCTATGCCAATAGTGCTCGACTAAGTTTCTTTCTGAGAGGTTTCTCCATCTTCAAGACAAGTTCTGATCAATTTACTATTGTCTTGGGAGATGGTTAACGTCTTACCCTTTAAACCGAGACTCTGAATGCTTCCCCAGATTCGCTGACAGTGACAGAGATACATAATCACCATGGATACCCGAACCATCTGTGTTGCGAAGCAGTAGAGAGAAAGAGAGCACCAGTCTCTCAATAGTTGGTAAACAGTGCATTTCAAAGTGAATGGCCCAGAAGGAAAGATCATTAGCCTTGCGGACCGTTCTATTCTCGGAGTGCGTAGGCTGGGTTTGATACAAAAGAGCCTGATAATATTTAACCAGGGGAGATTGATGATCTATCTTCCCCTATCCCCCCTACTTTCACCCCTGGGTCTTCCCCATTGTCATGACAGCCCCAGCCCCCATTCACTCCTTATTCAATATTTCAGGGCCATTGTTCCACCTTTACATACCCCTCGAAACTACATTACTTTTCCCACTCACTCCTCAGAGGGGTTAGCCGAAAAAAACATCATATGTTATAGTGTCAGGGGGTAACAAAACATGTCTACACTCACACACATAAGCATACACGGAGGTTTGCATGCACACACGCACGCCCATACACACTAGTCCCACCAATCCTGACCCGGTGGGTCTCTGCCTGGCTCTTTGGATGAAAGAAGTAGTAATTTATCCGACTCATCCTCACAGCACCTTCTAAAAACACTCTTTATTCCCCAGCCGCACCTTGCTGACAGCATGATGAACAGTCATGCTCCTTTTCCCCCTGTCCTTTCTCCCTCTGGAGCTTCCCTCACTTCCCATCCCCAGGTCCACTCCTCACAGGAAAATACCAGCTTTTGTGCCCATGCGTGTGAAATTGTGTGGAAATGCATACAAGTATGAGTGTGTCTGCATGTGTATATCTAAGTGAATGTGTGTTTATCTGTGATCGTAAATTGAAACAAGACGGTGCATGTGTTTGGGGTGTATGTAGCACATGCACGGGTGTTTCACAGATGAATCTGTTAATGCGGTGGGTGAGAAGAGGAGTGGCAGGGGGAAGCTGAGAGGCCTGGCATGACAGAGCTCATTTGGAGCTAACAGGGCCATCCCTCTTCTCGCTCTCCCCCCTTCTTTTTCCACTATCCTCTTTTCTCGCTTTCTCTCTTACTACCGCTCTCTCTCGCTCTTTCCTTTCTCTGTCACTTTAACTAATTTTCTATCTCTCAGTCTCCCTCTGTCTCCGTCTATCCATCCCTCCCTCTCAGCTGGCTGGCAGGGCAGTAGGCTGGCACAGTGCCGGCCTCTGTTCTCATTGAAGCACCCCCAGTTGTGTCTGCCAGCTGGAGGGCCAGGCGGCGTATTATCTGGGGTGTTCCTGAAATGCCCTGCTCGAGCCTCAGCCATTATATGAGCTGGAGAGGTGCCCTGATGGGCTGGTTGGGCGCTATGTGTGTATGTGTGTCTCAGGATTTCTGTTAGCCGGTTTTGGGCCGATAAAAAAGAGAGGAGAAAAAAGCAGACAAATAAATTCTCTGGCCAATTGTCCGGAAGAAAATCCCTATGGAAATACCAGTCGATGGAAATACATTTGATCCGGTTATGCTTATTGTCGATTGGTTAATTTGCATAATTTATTGGAATTATATTGGCGCGTGCGTATTTTCGTTAGTCATTATGCATTATGATATTTATTTAACACACGTGCACAGCATACAGATACTACAGCTTGAGAGATGTTGCTATAGTTCCTGTTGGAGCGAAACATTGCACAACAATTCTAAATGCAATCGTGTGTTAAAAACAGTTGATGGACACGATTAAAAAGAGCTACTATTCTCAACTGGCAATTGAAGCGCACTTCCCATTCGCCATTCAAGATAGGCAGGCTTCAGCGCGTCACACTTTGCAACGTGAGTTGTACGCAGTATGAATATTGAAAATATATAGGCTACTTAATTGTGTGAAACCTCAACGTTTTTACTTCACATTATGAAGCATGTCTTACCTTGCTTCAAAGTGCCCTAGCCAAAATCCGGACCCAATCATTTTTTATAAAGACCAACACATGCCATTGAAACAAGTAGCTTATTTCTCATGTTCTATTGGATCTTTCTACATTTCTAACATATTTTCGCCTGTCATGAACACGCTCGCATGTGTAGTGCGCTTCTGACAACGTGTTTTCCCACTAATTGCCCTATGGAACGAACATTCGCGCGTAGCCTAGTACCATGTGCGCATTGCTGTGCTTATGTGAATAACATTCTAATCTGTTGCATCAGCCTTCTTTCTTTAAAACTTTTTTTTAAAGAGTAGTGTAACGACCCTGGGTTTAAAAGCGCGGAAATCGACTCTGCCGCACGAGCTTGCTTTTGCGGCACAGTCGATAGCGCGCCGGACCTCGGGCTCGAAGGTCGAGGGTTCGAGATCTGCTCCCTGCCTGTTTCATTACAGTAGATTGACACTACTGATTTTACTGTTTGTTACACGTCTTGTTGGCTGAGTATAAAGTAAACGAGGACAGTTATTCTAACATCTTCAAAGTGTGCATTGGAATTAGGTAAGATGGGCGCACATTGCATCCTCGAGTTCAAATCAAAACGTATTCGTCACATACGCCAAATACAACAGACCCTACAGTGAAATGCTGAAAACAGGTGTAGTCCTTAGAGTGAAATGCTTACTTGCGAGCCCCTAACCAACAATTCAGATTAAAAAAAATACAGATAAGAGATAAAAGTAACAAGTAATTAAAGAGCAGCAGTGAAATAACAGTAGGGAGACTATATAGAGGGGGTACCGATACAGAGTCAATGTGCAGGGGCACCGGTTATTTGAGGTAGTATGTACCAAAGGTGGGACCAAGTCATTGTTTTACAAGTCACAAGTCTTAGCACTCAAGTCAAGACAGGAAAGTCCTAAACTTTGAGTTTCGAGTCCTAAACAAGTCATAATGTGCCCTTCACCAAATGTAATACCATTTCATATTTTCACGACTAACCGTTCTCTGTGCAGCTTCAAATGTCAAACAAAGTTGGAAATTGTTGCGCCTCCGTCTAATTTTCTCTGGATTCTCTGGTCTGATGAAACTAAGACTGAACTCTTTGGACTGAATGCCAAGCGTCACATCCGGGGAAAATCTGGCACCATGTCTACGGTGACACATGGTGGTGGCAGCATCATGCTGTGGGGATGTTTTCCACGGCAGGGACTGGGAGACATGTCAGGATTGGGGCAAAGATGAATGGAGCAAAGTACAGAGAAATCCATGATGAAAACCTGCTTCAGAATGCTCACAACCTCAGACTGGTGCAAAGGTTCACCTTCCAACAGGACAACGACCCTAAGCACACAGCCAAGACGACGCAGGAGTGGCTTCAGGACAAGTCTCTCATTGTCCTTGAGTGGCCCAGCCAGAGCTTGGACTTGAAACCGATCGAACATCTCTGAAGACCTGAAAACAGCTGTGCAGCAACGCTCCCCATCCAACCTGACAGAGCTTGAGAGGATCTGCAGAGAAGACTGGGAGAAACTCCCCAAATACAGGTATGTCAAGCTTGTAGCGTCTTACCCAAGAAGACTCGAGGCTGTAATCACTGCCAAAGGTGCTTCAACAAAATACTGAGTAAAGGGTCTAAATACTTATGTAAATGTGTTATTTCAGTTAATTTTTTTATACATTTGCACACAAAAAAACAACTATTTTTGTCTGGTCATTATGGGGTATTGTGTATAGATTGATCGATTTAATCAATTTTAGAATAAGGCTGTAATGTAACAAAGTGTGGAAAAAGTCAAGGGGTCTGAATAATTTTTTGAATGCACTGTAAATAAATATATGCTAAATCGATTGAATTATAGTATTCACGAATGCACGACAACTGGTTTAAACACTGACCCATAACCTACTTGGCTGAGGGCCTTGCATTTTCCATCTTCCTCTCTTTCCTTCATCTAGATCATTCATCACTCCCTCCCGCTCTTCATTCAGACTGCATCCTGATCAGCACTGTAATGATGGACATCACTGTAGGAGGAAATAGTGGTACGATTAGAACTATAGCGGTCGTGTTACTGATATGACGGCGGTTCGTGGTACTGTGTCGTGTAGTAGTGCGGTGCAGTAGTAGCTGTCATAGAAGTAACAGTTGCTGTGGTAGTAGTAGTTGCCTGGTATCAGTAACCAATCAAGCAGTCATCATATTACTTGCAGTAGTACTCCACTGCGATAGACCACTCACCACACATCAGCGATCACAAAGTGACAGTGGTCGATGGCATGAGTGAACCCCGTACAGTGTACTGTAAAGTGCTTTGAAACCTCGTGAAAAAACCCTGTATAAAATGTCATCCATTATTAGTAGGCCAGTATCCTCAGTAATATTCCTATGTGGTATGCTGATGACAGTTCCGGGCAGCCGGTGGTGTCATGCTCCAGTTGATCCACCCACAGTGTGATGTGATTGGAGGAAGACGGGCTCTCGCGGAGTACACGAGTCATCGGGCCAGCCATGCAAGGATAACAGGAGGCAGGCCCCGGCCTGGTGGCCCATATTACGGTTCTGCTGTCGACAGCCCTCAAACCCCGCTAGGCTACGGCAGGGGAGCACTCCACACTACAGGGACTGTGCTACGCGTTTGATGTTGGTGCTGTGGGGTTGATATGGGGTGTGTGTGTTGGGGGATAGTGTGTGTGTGTGTGTGTGTGTGTGTGTGTGTGTGTGTGCGTCCATGAGCACTGCACCGGTGTGTGTGTGTGCATACGTGTCTGCTAGTTTGTGTGTGTGTGTGTAGCGCTCGGTACTGGAGCAGGGATACTGAGTGTGTGACACAGGTGAGGAAATAGCGTGTGAATAATTCATCACGAAGAGAGAGAGAGAGAGAGCGGCACAGTAAACAGGGCTGTGCTAGTCACAGGACACCAGCGGCCCGTCCATCCATTCACTGTACACTCCTTTATCTATCGCTCTCTCTTTTTCCATCATTCTCGCCCTCTGCTCTGGGGAGCTCAGATAAAGGATAATGGATTGGCTGACATTCAGCTGTCCCACATAAAGATTCTCATTAAATAACCTGGTTAGTAGGGAACGAAACACACACAAGTACTGGCACATACACACACACACACACACGCTCAAGCCCTCCCGAACCGTTTTTTCTACATTTGTATGTGTGTGTGTTTGCTTGCCCGTGTGTTTATGTATGTAAGCTTAGCCGTTTGTTTGCTCCACACCCAGTGTGATTAACACAGTGAGCCGGTTGGGCACTAGGCATCAGCCAGCCCTGCAGCCGTCCACCCGCCCGAGCCCAGAACCTGTGGGTGTTACTTGCAATCGGAAGTAGAGCCACCACAGAAAAAATGGCTAATCACTGGCCATAGATACAAACATGCACACACACACAAACAGCAGATTTGGTATGTATGATGAGGAGGCCTGGCAGATGCTACCTACCGCTGACTGAACGGCAGCTGTTTGCTATGTGTGGAGCGCTCGGCCAGCAAGCATTGTTTCAACGTAAATACACACACACACACACACACAATTAAACAGAGAAAAATATGAAAGACACACACCCACTGATAATAATACACAGACACGCAGGCAGACCCCACACAAACCAAACAGCAGGATCACAGCATTAGCAGCGTGCACCAACACGACCATTCCAGCAACGTGACAACAATGGCGGTCGGGCTGCTGCCAAAAGAGCAGTAGTCTGTCAAAACAGCTGAGTGGTACAACTATAAGCCTGGGGGAGTTCAGACTGTTAACAGTCCACACAATATTCTGAGTTATCTGTCACACCCACTAGGCAATGTCGCTTCCGTTGCAGGCTGATGAGATGATATTCAGACATTATAAATGGTTTATAGGCCTTTGTGGTTATGACACGTCTTACATGACATGCTACATAACCCAATGTACCTGTCGGTCTATAAAACTGACCTTCGATGTCCTATTCTGTCTGTCAGTCATAGCTATGTCAAGGGTGGGGTGGAAGAGGAGACATCTGTATTCCCCCAGTGCCATCCCTCGTGTCCCTTACGCTAAATGGGAGACGTCTAGTTCTGTGCACCACACACAGGAAGACACGTCCGATCTCCCGCTCTCACAATCTCTTTTTCTTCCACTCCCTCCAAGGATCCATTCCAGACCATATAATTAACTTAACTGCTTTGCTGTCTGCCGATTCCGTTTTCTGGGCCAGACCAGCTCTGTGTGCTGCCTGACATGAGGCAGTTCCCATACAGCCTGACTGGGCTACTTAGTGGGCTATAAACTCCATCCCCATTAGCTGCCCACTGCCTGGAGACTACAGCCTATAGAGAGCTGGCTACTGTGGGACTGGGGATTAGTAACCAGTAGGTCCGGGGGCAAAGGTTACCCAGGAGAGAGAGAGAGAGAGAGAGAGTGCGAGCGAGATACTTACTACAGTCCACTACAGACCAGACCCACACCAGCCCTTGGCTTCAAGCAGTTACACCAGTTCTAACTCTACACTGATGTCAGTAAATTGTGAGAATGACTGCTCCCCCTTATCAGTCTATGCCCCCTGTTGGCTGCTTCCAGTCCAGCTGTTTTGAGGGGTACTACAGTACGACTCCTTTTTACACTGAACCAAAATAAAAAAGACAACATGCAAAAATGTCAAAGATTTTACTGAGTTACAGTTCATATAAGGAAATCAGTCAATTGAAATAAATTAGGCCGTTAACTATGGATTTCACCAGACTGGAAATACAGATATGCATGTGTTGGTCACAGATACCTTAATGAAAAGGTAGGGGCGTGGATCAGAAAACCAGTCAGTATCTGGTGTGATCACCATTTGCCTCATTCGGGGCAACATCTCCTTCGCAAAGAGTTGATCAGGCTGTTGATTGTGGTCTGTAGAATGTTGTCTCACTCCTCTTCAATGGCTGTGCAAAGTTGCTGGATATTGGTGGGAACTGGAACACGCGGTCATACATGTCGATCCAGAGCATCCCAAACATGCTCAATGGGTGTCACGTCTGGTGAGTATGCAGGCCATGCCAGAACTGGGACATTTTCAGCTTCCAGGAATTGTGTACAGATCCTGGTGATTGGTGATGGATGAATGACACGACAATGGGCCTTAAGATCTCATCACGGTATCCCCGAGCATTCAGATTGCCATCGATAAAATGCTATGTGTTTGTTTATGCCTGCCCATATCATAACTCCACCGCCACTATGGTGCACTCCATTCACAACATTGACATCAGCAAACAACTCACCCACACTACGCCATGCACGCTGTCTGGCATCTACCCGGTACAGTTGAAACCGGGATTTATCCGTGAATAGCACACTTCTCCAGAGTGCTATTGGCCATCAAAAGTGAACATTTGCCCACTAATGTCGGTTACGACGCTGAACTGCAGTCAGGTCAAGACCCTGGTGAGAACGACGAGCATGCAAATGAGCTGGGATGGTTTATGACAGTTTGTGCAGAAATTCTTCGGTAGTGCAAACCCACAGTTTCATCGGCTGTCCAGGTGGCTGATCTCTGACGATCCGGCAGGTGAAGAAGCCAGATGTGGAGGTGGTGGGCTGGCGTGGTGGTATCACGTGGTCTGCGCTTGTGAGGCCGGTTGCACTTACTGCCAAATTCTCTAAAACAACATAGGCCGCCTCCAATGGTAGAGTGGCCTGCTTTTGTCCCCAGCACAAGGTGCTCCTGTGTAATGATCATGCTGTTTAATCAGCTTCTTGATATGCCACACCTGTCAGGTGGATTATCTTGGCAAAGAAGAAATGCTCACTAACAGCGACATAAAAACAGAATTTCTGCACCAAATTAGAGATAAATAAGCTTCCATCACCAAATTCACTGGGAATACATGACATAGGATGAAGAAAATACTCAGCTGCAGCTCCGTACTACTTGTCAAACGTGGAGAACTGATCCTGTATACTTGTTGTTGGGGTGGTATTGGCGTGGGGGGAGGTCCGTGGGTGGCGTTTCACCATACAGTATCTGTCTAAATCATTGTTAGAAAAAAGTTTGGTCCAAATCAGATATTAGGTGAAATATTTTTTGAACATTAAATGAATCCTATAAATTAAAATAGCCAATTTGGGTGAAATCAACTAGATGAATTTCTGAATTAAAATTATATTTTAACAAAATAATGTTGCAGGAATGCTAATCTTATCTGTTTCTAACAGCAACAATTTTTGAAAAATCTGAGATGGTGGGTGTCGAAATCCTCTTGTGCTTTTTGAGGTGGAACGACCAATGTGTAATTTACTGTAAACCGCCCTCCCAACAGACCCTCCTCCCGCTTAGATAACTGCGTCCAGACTCTCTCAAAGCAGCACTGCTTTATATTTCTCTCTCAGGGAGGAGAGAGGGAGGAAGGGATGACCATAGCAGTCACACTGAAACAGAGACAGACACAGAGACAGACACAGAGACAGCTGACTGCCCTGGGATATGGGGAACAATGACCTCCAGTGGCCTGAGTGTAGTAGTAGGTGAATGTGTGTGTGTGTAAACAAGTTACAGGGCCTCCGCTGGGCCCAGTAACTGGTCAACACATGTTATTGTTAGAGTGCCTTTGTCACAACTATGAAACACGGTAATGGCTTCTTTTTACTAAGATTATTAAAAAAACGCACGGTCAAACGATGAAAATAGTAGCCTAAACATCATTATTAGCACCAAGTGTGCTTAATAAATAGTGAAAATCAGCACAAAAGTAATAATGGCATTATAATGAATAATATAATATAATGACAGCAGTCATAAATAGTCAATTATTGTCTGCTCGTGCTTACATGGTCTGCGTTTTCAAGCAACGTCATCAGTTGGATTTCATCGAGCGGTTCTCTCTCGTCCTAACAGTCGACACAAACCTTCGCCACTTTCACTTGCTTTACAGACTTCCCACAAATATGTCACTTAAGAGGTGACACCGGTGTCTTGGGTCAGTTCTTTGTGCATCTGGCGCACCTGGCACAGTCTCCTCCCCGGGAGCTGTGTGCGCAATTTGGCTCACGTTCACGTGCAATCATCGCTGCTGCCTTGGCCTTCATAAGTCTCTCACGTAGCCTGTGACATTATGACGTTATGCTAGACTCGCGGTGAAGTCTCTCCTGGGCAGAACGTTGCTCGTGCACTGCTTGAACAACACGAGTGCGTTGATAGTGTAACAGTATAACTTCAGACCGTCTGGCTAGCTAGTTAGCGGTGGTGCGCGCTAATAGCCTTTCAAACGGTGACGTCACTCGCTAACTAGCTAGCCATTTCACATCGGTTACGATAGCAGCCAAGTCAAGCATGTCGTAGGACACAGCAACAGGCCGGCCGAGGGTGCCTCTTTTCACAGAGTACGGCTGTGCCATCTGATCCAAAACATCCACACCAACCTATGGAACAGAATAGAGTAGAAAACATTAGGATTATTTTCTCATAGGAAAAACAACACGTCTTTCTACGGCGATGAATATTGTGTAATATTAACATACCTTTGTTTGGTTGTAGTGTGTAATAGTATCCGGTTTTCTATGTATCATGTCCCCGTCGATGGCAACTGTCGGATGCATGGTGCTCATGACAGAAGCGTTCTTTCTTGCCTTGGTATAGTTGGGGGAGTGTTGTCTTGTCATTCTTCAGCGCCATTGTACAGGTGCAGGTGCCTTGTTTTGCACAGAGTGAAGTAGCGCCCGCCTCGCTTTGTCCATGGTGCCGACTAGGCTTGCTTTATTTGCAAGCAACTTGTTCGCCAATGACAGTTAAGTGAGGAAATTGTCCCATGGTGACATTTCATCCCCTTGCCAATGTAAGGTTCCACCAACCTCATCACCACATTCTCCAACACTCGCTCACCTGCTGCCCGTTTTCCGAAATGGTGCCTCTCTTCCTCTCCCCGTTTCATTAGCTGGTGGCGCGGGCACCCGCTTTTTTTGCGCTTAGACCTAGGTTCAGGCTGAGGCTCAGAATCAGAAGAATAATCAGAGATGTCATGATTCATTTCTTTCCCACAATCGGAGTATTTTCATTGATATCTTGTAGCAGCACTAACGCATGTGCATCCATTTGTCTTGGTCTTCTTGCCATTGCAAATTATGCATGCTCTCACTGTGTTCTCCAAGTAGGCCAGAGTAGACTGATAAGAGTGCTTGGATTCGGTGGACTGATATAGGGCACATACCATTTTGAGATTATAATTAGAATATACTAATACAATAGAATGTCCCACGCTGTTCTTCATTCACAATTGGTGATGACCCAATTATGCATTGTCCGCCTCCCCTCACTCATCAACTCACACATTCTATCCAATCATACTTTACTTCATTGGTTATTATGTGTGAAGTTAGTTAAATTCCGTTTCAAGGCAATTATCGGGGTGATTATCAACAGGCCACTGCACCTTCCAATTTTGGGGAAATGAGTGGAGCAGGCCCTACTGTCGGAAGGAGGAGCAAGGGGGGAGGGGGGGGGGGGGACCATCCAAATAATGATCCTCCTACAACTGGCTATATACTATGATTCTAATAATGGCAGTGTTATATAGACTTATTTAGGAAAAGTCAAGGACCAGAAGTCCTCGCAAAAACAGTAATCAAACAAAAATGTCCCACAAGGAAAAAGGCTATTTCTAAGGGGTTTAGGGTTAGAATGTGTTAGAGATAGGGGTTAAAAGGTTTAGGGGTAAAGGTTACATTTAGGGAAAATAGGATTTTGAATTGGAATCAATTGTGTCTCCACAAGGTATCTCCACAAGGTTAGTAAAACAAGGCTGTGTGTATTTGTGCATGTCCGGTCTACTTTTCACAGACAGCTCTTAAAGTACAGTTGGAGTGGGAGAGGGATGAGGAGAGAGAGAGAGAGGGAGTAAGAGATGAGAGAGAGCAAGACAGAGAGAGAATAAGTAGAGAGATAGGGAGGGGTGACATTGGCGTACAGCTGCTAGTGCAGAGAATCAAAGTTGACAGCGAGGCAGCACAGAGCTAAGACAAAATTAGCACAAGTGAACATGCATCATGTGTCAGCTGTGATCTTCATCTTCTCCTCTAACTCACACTCGGGGTGGAGACTGGTGCTGGGGCTGGGAACCTATTAAGGTCTGTGTGCTCACTGGTGGGGGTTCGGGATTTGCTGGGAACATTGTAGGACTCAGTGGAGGCTCCTCAGGAGGAAGGGGAAGGACAGGACCATTCTCCTCAGTGAAATTCCATAAAAATAATAATTGTGAAACACAAAAAAGTTAACCTTTTTCGATACTATACTAAATATATTAATATGTCACCAAATAATTGATTAAAGCACACTATTTTGCAATCAAGGTCTATAGTAACGTCAACAGCACTCTGGGGTAGCACCATGGTGTAACAGTTTCTGTCCTCCTCTGGGTACATTTACTTCAATTCAAAACCTAGGAGGCTCGTAGGCCTCAACCCCTTCCATAGAACTATATGGTAATTATGACCACTTCCGGAGGATGACCTCCAACCAATCAAAGCTTTTGCAGTATGATCTGACATGTTGTCCATCCAATCAGTTGGTGACATTATTGGATAGAGATTGAAAAAAAAGTGATAGTTGAGCATTTTTTGTTGTTGATATTATTCAATTCAAATTAGTTTCTTCAAATTACAGGAGACAGAGGAGGTAGATAAATAGTTTTCTTGGTTATAGAACTTGTGTCCAGTTAGTGCAATTTATTAAATTTGCCTGGCTAACTTCAGTAGCAAGTAGCAGTAGCTAGCTCGCTACCAGCTCGAGTGTTCCGTTTTCGCCGCCAACACTACCGCACATTTTGTTGACCTTTTGCTGAAGAACCCCTTTCATTCTCTGGGGTACATGGAAAATGTGCAAATTAAAAACGAGGGCCGACCTCTGCCTGAGATCACTTTCATGAAGGATGAAAAGGCGAGGGCGTAAAATAGCAATTGGTATCAAAAGTATACCTAAGCCACCTGTATTGCAGGCCTTGTCTGTTTTTTGGAAAGTCTGATTCTTGGGCGAAAGGGGGGGGGGGGGGGGGGGGGGGTAACAGTGACCTGAAGAATATCGATATTTTAGCTAAACGCCAAAACAAAAGCAGGGAGCATATAAATGCCCACATCAGATTCAAGCTTCAGGGAAAAAGCTGCATCGATTATGACGAAGGTCTGTGTGTTCAAACTGCGCAACACAACGAGAAAGTAAGAAGAAACAGGGATGTTCTCAAGCGACTTATCAACACCGCTGCGTTTTTGGGCAAGAATTCGCTGTTAAAAGGACACAACGAGAGGGGAAGTTCCGCTAACAAGTGGAACTACAAGGAGCTTGTAGAGGTAATTTCACATTATGATGCTTCTTTACTTGCTGAACATATGGAACTTTCTACTGTCTTCCCTGGGATGTCGAAATCAATTCAGAATGATTTGATCGCTTCCATCGCATCATCCATCCAGCGCATTTTTTTGCCGCTCAAGTAGGCTTTCCATCTTCCTCTGGTGTTTATTTAGCAAAGATAACGCATAATCACTCCGGACAGACACAAGCAAAACCTCATGACATGAATGTTGCAGCAGCCTAGGCTACACCTAAAACATTAGAAATCTGACATGCTGTATGGGATGAAAAGTTTTTTAAAAGTTTTTTAAAACCACGTGACCTGACCAGGAAAAACCGGTCCTATCATAGACCTTATAAAACTTTTTACAACTAATTAATCACCGTCATACCTTATAGGGTCCAGAGTTTTCCTGGTTAGGTTAAAAGATAAGGAGAACCTCTGGGCCCCAGGGGGTAGAAATTGCCCCACCACTCTGCTTGCAGTTGACAGTTATCATCAGGTATGTGGATGATCAGGAACGTTTATTGCGATCGTCTGTGTTTGACTGAGTGAATTTTGAGATGTCCGAGTTTAACTTCATGGAGGAACTTGTAATTCAAACCTACGACGGCGCAGTTGTAATATAATGCATCTGCTATTTGTATTTACAGCTAAGTCACCTGTTCTCTCTCTCTTTCCTCTCCAAGGACTGTGTACCCGTATCAATTTTCTCTCATTAATGTATGTAGAGTCAATCACATACACAATCACATTATTGCACAATGATTTTACTCCTTGCTTGGACTAACTCAATCTTAGCTCTTTTGTCTGTGTAGAGTGTTGTGTTAATGTTTGTCTTCCCAGTCAAATCCTGTCCTGCACTGGTCAAGCCTCTGAACACCTCAACTCATGCCTCATACCCTCATTCAATCACTGCTCTGATCCCTTCTCAGCACAGTGTAAGTCATTCCCATTCCCCATTAATATTGTACTATAAATGTCTTTTTTAAATGATTTAGGTTAAAATAAATGTGTCTTTGATGATTTTTGAAACACACTGTCGTGTCTCCATGCGTTCGGCACCTTTACCGTGGATCGCCCATCCTCCTCAATTTTTCAAGTCACCAGCCTCCACTGTTATGGCAGTCTGTTGCATGCACACGCTTACACACAAACAGGCTAGTCGTTAGGGGAGCATCACGTTTGAACACGTGTACCTGTAGTCTGCAACATCCCCTCTTACACTAACCCTATACTGGGGAAATACACAATACATTTAACCCACCATAAAGTGCATTAGGAAAGTATTCAGAACCCTTGCCTTTTTCTACATTTTTGTTACTTTACAGCCTTGCTATTACTTGTATTCATTTATTTTCTCAGCAATCTACACACAACACCCTACAATGACGAAGTGAACAGGTTTTTAGAAATGTTAACAAATGTATAAAAAATAAACTGAAATACCTTATTTACATAGGTATTCAGACCCTTTTCTATGAGACTCAAAATTGAGCTCAGGTGCATCCTGTTTCCATTGATCATCCTTGAGATGTTTCTACAGCTTGGAGTCCACCTGTGGTGAATTAAATTGATTGGACATGATTTGGAAAGGCACACACCTGTCTATATAAAGTCCCACAGTTGACAGTGCATGTCAGAGCAAAAACAAAGCCATGAGGTTGAAGAAATTGTCCATAGAGCTCTGAGACAGGATTGTGTCAAGGCACAGATCTGGGGAAGGGTACCAAAAAATGTCTGCAGCATTGAAGGTCCCCAAGAACACAGTGGCCTCCATCATTCTTAAATGGAAGAAGTTTGGAACCACCAAGGCTCTTCCTAGAGTTGGCCGCCCGGCCAAACTGAGCAATCAGGGGAGAAGGGCCTTGGTCAGGGAGTTGACCAAGAACCCGATGGACACTCTGACAGCGCTCCAGAAGTCCTCTGGAGATGGGAGAACCTTCCAGAAGGACAACCATCTCTGCAGCACTACACCAATCAGGCCTTTATGGTAGAGTGGCAAGACGGAAGCCACTCCTCAGTAAAAGGCACATGACAGCCTGCTTGGAATTTGCCAAAAGCACTATAAAAGGGAATAGGGTGCCATTTGGAACATATCCATTAGCTCGTGCCTCTCCTCAATGGACTGGTGGTGGTTGTGGGATAAGCTTGCCATGTTTGTTTTTTTTAAAATCAACTCAGCCATCCGCCAACCATTATTCAGTAGGTTGGTGGATTGCAAAACACAGGGAAAAGGAAAGAGGGGGGTCTGATTAAGGGCTTTAGAACAGGGGGATGAAAAGGGAGGTGGGAGAAGAAAGTGCAGGAAAGACTGAGATGTGAGAGATGCAGCACAAAGGAGAGGTAGGGCGGGCCAAAGACATAGGCCCTAGTCCTTACGATCCCGAGAATCACAAATGAAACACAGAGAGGAGGGAAAGAGCAGGAGAAGTTAAACTGAGGCATGGGTGCAGCTCAAATCCAATACTCTATGTTCTGATTCCCGCTGGTTGAGGTCCCCTGTGGTGCCCAGTGTGACCCCCGAGGATGGGTGAAATATGATTGGCCAAGATGTGGGATAAATTATGTGGCGGCAGAGATAGGACCGAGTCCCCTAGTGATTGAAGCGTAATTGTCTGGTGGAGAGGAGAGATTGAAAGAAAGAAAGCCGGCCGCACCGTGATGTAGCACCATCCCGAGGCGAAGCCGGTGTGTGTGTGTGTGTGTGTGTGTGTGTGTGTGTGTGTGTGTGTGTGTGTGTGAGTGAGAATGTAAGCGTCTTGGAGAACGATACTCACACAGTGCAGGCAGAGGTGGGGAACAAAGCACCCCTGCTGACACTCAGTGGGATGACACAGAGAGGTTATAGGCAGGCAGGCGCGGAGAGAGAGACAGAAGAGCGAGGATGAGAAAAAAAGGGAGGAAGATGAGAGAAAGAAACAGAAGGAACAGATCGAGAGAAAGGTAAGGAGGGAAATTGCAAATTAACTCTCCCTCTTTCTCTCCTCCCCAATCCACAGAAGGATACCCTGATTTGCCAGAGAGGCCCTGCATGCAACTAAATCAAGCCGGTTAAATCATCAGGTTTTGTTAATGACTGCTTTTACCCTGCTCCCCCCTCCCTCTCTCTTCTCTAAATGCACTTGCACCCAAGCTCTGTCATCCCTAATTCATCATCTCAACTGAAAGGGGAGGAGAGAAGGAGGAGGATGAGGAGGAGAGGAGGTCCCCTGGGCCTACTGCTTACTGTGTAAATAATTTCCCAGAGTGCAATCTGACTGCGTTCTGAAATTATGTTGTTCTCCTGCGTCGCTCTGACTTTGGCCCGCTGTGCGCTGCTAGCTAGCATAGCAAGGCTAGGTAAGTGGATGACTGGTGCCATGTGTGCAGCTATGCTCGTTACAGTAGCGAAGGCTATAGGTGGGCAGGTGACCAAGACATTTAGGTGTTTAAAGTCTGCAAAGGGCACATTCAACTCCAAACACGATACATCCCATCCTCAGTAAGCCAAACAACTGATCAATGCACGTTGAAAAGGACTGTTGGTTGAAAAACCGTACTGGCACTATGGAACGATATCGCCCTATCAAAGATATCAAGTCCAACCACAACAGCGTTTGGTTAAATCCAGTTTACGCAGCACTCATATTCAAAATTACTCAACATATTGTACCGGGACCAACCAAGGTTGCATGTTTCTTATAGAAAGACCAACTTATGTAAAGAAAGCATTGGCTCGGTCCTGTAAATAAGAACTTCAGATATAAGTTTACAGGCTAACCCGCCATTCAGACGAGGACAGACATTCTGAAAACAGCTGTAGAACTGTAATTGGGAAAAAGCTCATGTCACAGAATGAGAGACATGATTCCATGCTGTACCTAAAGGAGAAAAACAACAGGAACTTGCGCACACACGGGCAAATGAGAGGGATACATTTTTGTACTGAAAATGTGGCAGGGGATATGAATTCCAAGAAAGTATTTTTGTATTACAGAGAAAGATTTAAAGCCTGACGTCCACATTTACCCAGAGGGAAACATTTAAGGTGATGAACTGTAACAAGACTGTTTTGGTAACGTAATGGCTTGCATTGCTTGAAACAGAAGAGCCTATTTTTCTTTCGCAAAAAGAAAAACGAAACTTTTTTCCAACACATTTCTCAGAATGTTTTCTTGCAAGAACAAGGAATAATCCAGCTCAGCTATAGTCACTGCGTGTCTCTCGGAAACCTAATTGGCGACTTAATCATAATAAGTAATTGTAATAATCTGAAAGAACGTGTTGTGTTTCCCTCAATCAGCTGAATGTGCCGCTTAGTTCATTGAAGTGGTTACGTGAGTAACCTTATTAGCGGTTGGGACAAATGGGAGTGGTGAAAGTGGTTTCTAGCAGACTGAGCCCATCCCTGAATGCGAAAACTCCGGAACGTGTACATGTGTTATGTTTCCACCTACCTCACAAGCTGTGCAGGACTCGTTAGACGGGACAGCGATGAATCTGCACAGAACAGGTGAAGGAAATGAATTCTTTCTCCACAAACGACCACACATACGATTGTTTTGATGATCATTGACCTTTCACCTTTCTGGTGCATTTCAATCACTCCACAGCATACTTCCTTCTAGGGGCGTAACGGTTGACCAAACCCACGTTTGCGGTTTTGTGGTCACGGTTCAGTTTCAGTACAGTGGGAAAATGAAATGCTGTTAAATCTGTATTTTATGTTTTATATAAAGAAAAAACTAAGTTTGTGTACTCCTGATTCCATATGTGATCATGAGTCATATAATGTTCGATGGAGAGCACAATCAGTAAAACCAACACTTTTGTATTTCCTTCAATGAAAAACACACGATTACTCAACACTAAAATAAAACGCGTGCGAAATCAATATGTAAACATGGGTCAGACATTGTATGGCTAGAAAAATATGCACACTTGCGTGACTCTCATAAAGGGGGCGTGTCTGTAGCAAAGTACTTCTAATTTCCCACTCCGGGGTCATGTGATGGGCTGTCGCTGTTGAAAAGGGCAGCTATTTCTCAATGCCAGAAACACATACAATAGTAAATGTAGAGCACCCCAAGAAAACATTAACAAACTCTTAAATCCATTTTTATAATACTGTAATATTGCTCTAAAAGTTGGGTTTGAGGTTCTCCAAATCAGCTCCAACTTTGGAAACAATCCCAAACAGCCCCTCGGTCAACGTCACACAGTGAGGAAATAAAAATCCATGCTCACCCTTCATATCAGTGCTCCATGTACTCATGGGGGGGGGGGGAGGAATAGTAGTATGGAGCTAGCTAGGAATTGCATTTTGATTCATCAAGATGGCCAAGATTTGTGTGGTAGCAGGGTGTAGCTACATTTACTATGCAAATATAAGTATGCCTCAATGGCCATGCATAAGAAAAACGTAGAAAAAAAGTTGAATACATTTGTGCGAATGAGGCGCGGGAAAATTGGGCATCTACTCGTCAATCTGCAGGGCACATTTTATCCTTGAGAACTTTCATAGCTATTAACAAAGGAGGAGGGCTTCAGCAAAACGTGGGTTTTCAAAGCGGATACTGTCCCTACCAACAAAGTGGCATATAAAGTATCAAACAGGCAGCAGCACCAGCAGAGACCGAATTAGCAGCGCTTCACCGAGTAAGTAAAAGAGCTAGCTTACTACCTCCTATGGTAACGTTAGCTAGCTATAGAGCTACTGAATTTAGCTAACGTTTTCCATCTAAATAATACTGATTCATGTTAAAGTAACTAAATTAACATGACTGCCAGCTGTTGGTAGCTAACTGCTGGTGCTGTCATACTATAGATAGTGCAAGCCTATGGGAAAAAAGTAGTTTTGGTCACGATGGAGGTCCAAGTTGCTGTATAGTGTCCTGTGGCTGGGGCCAAAACTGTGTGTGGATGGTGGGCTAAATCGCTTCTGCCATGTATTCGATCGTGGATCTGGTGGCATTTCAGAGGTTCAGAGGTTTAGAGGGGTGGATTTTGGATTTTCTCAATGGGAACGTTTTTTTTCCTGGAGCTTCCCGCACAAGTGGTGTTTTGGGAGCCGTTGGCTGTCTGCACTTGGTCTCTTTCTGTCTGTGTGTGGATGGCTTGTTGGATGGTGTCTGTGGTGCCAGGGGAGTTTTCTATAGAGCCTGCCTGTAGGCTAAATTGAAAAGTGACCCTTTGGCCATGGATCTGGTGTCATTTTGGAGAAGTCCCGGACACAGGCTTTCGTTGGAGTGGTGGATTGTCGATTTTATGTAATGGGAAAGTAACATTTTGATCTTAGGATCAATGTTGCCATAGTTGCTTTTTGTTGAAGCGGCATCAGCTAACGTTTGCTTGCTTACAGCTAGCTATCCTCTTCCTCCGTTTCTGAATTAATTTGTTGCCGTTTCTTTCTAGCTGGCAAAGTAAGTGAGCTAGATTTTGTTTGTGTACTGCCATATGTCAATAACATAGCAGTGTGTCACTGGTATGGGCTAGTAAATATCCTAAAGCTAACTCGCTAGACAGTGATCGCCGCAAGCTAAAACCTGGGAGCGAGGGACGAGATAATTCACTTCGTTTCATCTGCTAATTAAATGTTTCATCTGGCTTGATAAATTCAAATATGTTTTTCCACATGTAATTGATCAAATTCAATTTTTATTCTATAAAGATTGTAGTTGTGTAAATATGTTTTATATTTTATGAAAAATCCTCACAGCGGTTTTCCATACTTAAATGGGAAGTACAACTTTGAACAACGGCTTACCATGTACAGTAGGCTCACCGTGTTTGTAATCAAAATTACAATCTTGCGTTCGGATCTTTCCGGCAATCTTCGTGGCTTTCATATGCAGGTAACATTTATTGTACACTTGTAAACTTACAAAATAATTGTAAAAGTTAGAACCCCATGTATATTAGTTAATATACAGTACAGCACAAACTACATAAATATTTGACAGGGTCCATTATCTGCTACCTGGACTTTACGTAGCTTTCTGTAACCCTGGAGGTCCATCCATCTGTAGTGCGCACAAAACAACGTCGACTTTAGCTTGCTTATAGAGCAAATACTACCGGTTTACTGAAATGGGTGCATGAGGGCAAAATTCGTAACGTTGCTTGAGCACTTTTACGATGTGCTTAAACCCCCTATTCTTCTCAACCACCAAGAATGGGTGCATATCCGCAGCGATAAAACATTCCTATCGCTATTGTAATTTCTTTGGCCTGGTCATTCAGCTGCGAAGGGCTGCTTGAATGCAGAGGGGAGACAAAGTTGGGTTTTTTGTTGTTGCGCGTTTCAGTCTTGCTCCGGTGGTAGGAATACTGGGGTGACATTGGTTTAAATGTGCCGACATGTTTGAGGTGACGGCAGCTGCGTAAACTATTCTAGTTGAGCAGTGGCGACATACTTTCTCTGTCCATCGCCGTTGTAATCTACTGGGAAGTGAAAAATCTTCCCAAACTGGAGATTTAAGCGATGGTTTATCGACCCCACCAGCCGCGATTGTACAGAACTAGTTCATGGCTGCGCCTCACAAAAGGACTGTTTGAATTTGGATTACAACGTGTGCAAACGCTCTAGTTGTTTTAACGGAATAGCCCAAAAATGTTTGGGTTTTTTCAGCTCAGATTTACTCAAGAGACATACAATGCAGCATAGGTATAGCCTATAGGCCTAGTGTTTATATGTATATTTATTTTTATGTATTCATTCTGGTTCACCAAACTGAGGTCCCTGTACCGAACGGTTCGGTACAAATATGTGTACTGGTACACCCCTACTTCATTCAGATTTGCCATTACCCGATTTGACATTTTCTGAAACGTTGGTAAATTAGCTTTTACTGTTTAAAGAAATGATGATCATGGCATTGGGCTGTTCAATGACAGATTCCAAACAAATACACTGATGGTTTAATTTCAGAGAGACAATCTGTACTGTACAAATGATACATTTGACATCAATATTTAAGTGTTTTAAAAAATGAATCAATACAGTAATATGAGATAGTGGGGCAAAAAAGTATTTAGTCACCCGCCAATTGTGCAAGTTCTCCCACTTAAAAAGATGAGAGGCTTGCAATTTTCATCATAGGTACACTTCAATTATGACAGACAAAATGAGAAAAAGAAATACTGAAAATCATATTGTAGGATTTTTAATGAATTTATTTGCAAATTATGGTGGAAAATAAGTATTTGGTCACCTACAAGCAAGATTTCTGGCTCTCACAGACCTGTAACTTCTCCTTTAAGAGGCTCCTCTGTCCTCCACTCGTTACCTGTATTAATGGCACCTGTTTGAACTTGGATTTCTTTCAGCTTTTATTTCTTTCATCACATTCCCAGTTCAGATGTTTACATACACTCAATTAGTATTTGGTAGCATTGCCTTTAAATTGTTTAACTTGGGTCAAACGTTTCGGGTAGCCTTCCACAAGCTTCCCACAATAAGTTGGATGAATTTTGGCCCATTCCTCCTGACAGAGCTAGTGTAACGGAGTCAGGTTTGTAGGCCTCCTTGCTCGTACACGCTTTTTCAGTTCTTCCCACACATTTGAGGTCAGGGCTTTGGAAGTATGCTTGGGGTCATTGTCCATTTGGAAGACCCATTTGCGACCAAGGTTTAACTTCCTGACTGATGTCTTGAGATGTTACTTCAATATATGCACAATTTTCCTCCCTCATAACACCCTCGTGCTTCACGGTTGGGATGGTGTTCTTCAGCTTGCAAGGCTCCCCCTTTTTCCTCCAAACATAATGATGGTCATTATGGCCAAACGGTTCTATTTTTGTTTCATCAGACCAGTGGACATTTCTCTAAAAAGTACAATCTTTGTCCCCATGTGCAGTTGCAAACCGTAGTCTGGCTTTTTTATGGCAGTTTTGGAGCAGTGGCTTCTTCCTTGCTGAGCGGCCTTTCAGGTTATGTCGATATAGGACTCGTTTTACTGTGGCTATATACTTTTGTACCTGTTTCCTCCAGCATCTTCACAAGGTCCTTTGCTGTTGTTCTGTTGTTCTGGGATGAACGTGGTACCTTCAGGCATTTGGAAATTGCTCCCAAGGATGGATCAGACTTGTGGACGTCTACAATTGTTTCTGAGGTCTTGGCTGATTTCTTTTGATTTTCCCATGATGTCAAGCAAAGAGGCACTGAGTTTGAAGGTATGCCTTGAAATACATCCACAGGTACACTTCCACTTGACTCAAATGATGTCAATTAGCCTATCAGAAGCTTCTAAAGCCATGACATTTTCTGGAATTTTCTAAGCTGTTTAAAACTGGAATTGTGATACAGTGAATTATAAGTGAAATAATCTGTCTGTAAACAATTTTTGGGAAAAATACTTGTCATACACAACGTAGATGTTCAAACCGACTTGCCAAAACTATAGTTTGTTAACAATACATTTTTGGAGTGGTTGAAAAACGAGTTTTAATGACTCCAACCTAAGTGTATGTAAACTTCCGACTTCAACTGTAAATAAATGAACCCATTTTTCTCTCCACACTGTATTATTTGGATAGTAAACTGGACAGCATGTCCTGACAAGATATCTACTATTGGAGATAAAAATTGTTGAGTGTTATCATACATAAAGTACTGAAATGGATGTGTATCACCTAAATGTTAGCTGGGGGATAGAGACAAAAATGGACAATTGAGTCGCTCTTCTTCTCTACCTCCCCCCTTCCCTCTCCCGTGCCTACCTCTCACCTTTCCTTCACTCCCCCCATCCCCCTCTCTCTCACTATCTCTACTGAGTGATAAAGACTGTCTGTTGACCCTAAATCCAGAGGGAGGTCTGACAGATGTCCCAATAAAGCAGCTCTGCAGCCAAGCCCAGAGGAAGTGAGATAACGCTCCAGGAAAAGGAGACATCAAAATGCACGCACACATGTACGACCACAGACACACACGGAGACAGACACAAGTCCACAAACAACCCCTAACTGATTCTCTCTCGCGCTCTTTCTCCGTCTCTCTGGCTCACACTAAGTCTCTTGCTCCAATTATTGCTCTCTCCCTCCCTCTTTCCCCCTCTTCAGTCGCTCCCCCTAGTCTAGTGAGTGACAGGGAAGAAGCTACATCCAGTGCAGTAATACAGTACAGGCGGGATGTTAGACCAGACACAGATCTCCCTGAAAAAGACTGATCCCCACTAATCCAGCCTCATCCATCATACTCCACACACTAATACCACTGATTACATGCAGACACGTCACAAATAGCCCCCTAATCCCTATATAGTGCACAACTTTGGCAATTCTCTTGAACATATAATAGGGAATAGGGATTAATTTGGGACACATCCTCTGTCTCCAAAGTCTAGCAAAAAGAGAGAGGGTGTGTGTGTTCGTGTACGCATGACTTTAAATGAATCTATCCATCCCCGCCAATGATGAAGGAATTACATACTAAAGAGGGATAGAAAGTGCGGGATAGAGAGAGACGAAGAGCAGAGAGCTACAGGTCTTCTGAGTCATACTATGCTTGGTCCCTCTTACGTAGAATTAAACCTGGTAGCAATTTGGGGTCTCCTGGTAAACCAGGCAAGGGAAGGAAATGTCTATTTGGTTTGTGGTTTCATTTTTCAATCAAATAAATCAGGACCTTACAGCAAATAAATTCCCTATTTTAATGGTCCCTCCAGCGTTTGAAGTCCTCAAGAAACTGAGGGCTTTGAAGTTAAAGGCTTCTCTGTGTGTGTCTCTCCGCGCATATATGCACGTGTGTGTGTGTGTGTGTGTGTGTGTGCCTCCATAATGTGTGTGTATCGAAGCGGGCATCTACTCCCTTAATATGCCCAGCTTGCCAGCTGGAGCTGAAACCCTGTGTGAATGCATGTCTTACTGCTGTGCATTCATCTCCTAACATCTGGAACAGGGCCAGAAGGGTAAGATGACTAAGACAGCAGGTTAGATAAATCTAATTTCTCACATACGCCAAATACAACTGGTGTAGAGTAATATAATAAAAAATTAAATTAAAAAATATTACCACAAGAGAAAAATAAAATCCACAAGAATGGAGATACAGTATAGACAGGGAGAACCAAATCACTATGCAGAGGTACGAGGTACTAAATGACACATTTATTCAAATGACAAAACTGCTATCTTACACACACCTCTCACTCCTCCTAGTTACAGACAGACCACATTGAAACTGTGTCCAAACACCACTCTATTAAGTGCCCTCCTTTCGACCAGGGCCAACCCTGTTCCTAGGGAGATATACCCTCTTGTAGGTTTTTAGTCCAACCCCAGTTTTAACCCGGCCAGCTAATTGTTAGAATGAGGTGCGCTAGATTAGGGTTGGAGCGAAAACCTACCGGACGGTAGCTCACCAGGTACAGGATTGGAGAGCCCTGATATAGGGAATAGGGTGCCATATGGGACATATCTTGACTGTCAGGATGAATTTTAAAAAACACCACTGTACAATAATATCCCATTACACCATACAGGCCTGTTATTATAGAGTGAAAAAAATATGACAATGTATTATAACAGTGATAAAGTCCTAATATCTATAATATTACAATACAGTAGAGTAATGATAATCTCAAAACGAGAAGGTAGTAGACAGACTAGGTGGTGTATGATGGCCATTTAATCAAAACAAGGGCATATTGGGCCCGGTAAACACCGGTAGTATTTCTTTACCGTATCTCAGTATCATTTCAATTCCCTCTACCCATCTTTTATGTATTATGAGCGAGTGCCCATTTACCAAGAACAGATGTGGTATGGGACAGATTGAGGGATGGGACGGTCAACTAGATCCAAGACGGAGGAGCCACATGGGTGAAACAAACCCTCTTCCCCCTCTCCACCGGCAAAAAGCTGCTATCAATTAGCGAGATAGATCGATAGATGGAGGGAGACAGTGTGAGGGAAAAGGGGAGAGCAAAAAATAGACTTGGCCCGAGTGGCGCAGAGGTCTAAGGCACTGCAAGAGGCGTCACTGCAGTCCCTGGTTCGAATCCAGGCTGCGATTGGGAGTCCCATAGGGCGGTGCACAATTGGCCCAGCATCGTTCGGGTTTGGCCGTCATTGTAAATAAGAATTTGTTCTTAACTTCTTTGGGGTAGGGGGCAGTATTTTCACGTCCGGATGAAAAGCATGCCCAGAGTAAACGGCCTGCTACAAAGCCATAAATGCTAGAATACGCATATTTTTCCTAGATTTGGATAGAAAACACTCTGAAGTTTCTAAAACTGTTTGAACGATGTCTGTGAGTATAACAGAACTCATACGGCATGCAAAAACCTGAGAAAAAATCCAACCAGGAAGTGGGAAATCTGAGGTTGGTCGATTTTCAACTCAGCTCCTATTGAAGATACAGTGGGATATTGGTAATGTTGCACTTCCTAAGGCTTCCACTAGATGTCAACAGTCTTTAGAACCGTGTCTGATGCTTCTACTGTGAAGTGGAACCGAATGAGAGTGGATTGAGTAAGGTCTACCATGACCTGAACATGCGCGTTCATGTGAGAGCAAGCTCTGTTCCATCGCACTTCTGAAGACAAAGGAATTCTCCGGTTGGAACATTATTAAAGAATTATGTTAAAAACATCCTAAAGATTGATTCAATACTTCGTTTGTCATGTTTTTACGGACTGTAATATAACTTCTTAAACTTTTCGTCCGTACTTTCCGCTGGACTTGCCCGCGCGTCGTGAGTTTGGAATGTGTATTGAACGCTAGAACAACATGGAGTAATTTGGACATAAATGATGGACATTATCGAACAAAACAAACATTTATTGTGGAACTGGGATTCCTGGGAGGGCATTTTGATGAAGATCAAAGGTAAGTGAATGTTTATAATGTTATTTCGGACTTCTGTTGACTGCACAATGTGGCGGATATATTTGTGTCTTGATTGGGCTCTGAGCACCGACTCAGATTATTGCATGGTTTGCTTTTTCCGTAAAGCGTTTTTGAAATCTGACAGAGCGGTTGCATTAAGGAGAAGTGCATCTAAAATTCCATGCATAACAGTTGTATCTTTTAGCAATGTTTATAATGAGTATTCCTGTTAATTGATGTGGCTCTCTGCAAAATCAAAGGATGTTTTGGAACTTGTGAACGTAACGCGCCAATGTAAACTCAGATTTTTGGATATAAATATGAACTTTACCGAACAAAACATACATGTATTGTGTAACATGAAGTCCTATGAGTGTCATCTGATGAAGATCTTTAAAGGTTAGTGATTCATTTTATCTATATTTCTGCTTTTTGTGAATCCTCTCTTTGGCTGGAAAAATGTGTATCTTTAAAATGGTGTAAAATACATGTATGTTTGAGGAATTTTAATTATGGGATTTCTGTTGTTTTGAATTTGGCGCCCTGCAGTTTCACTGAATGTTGAAGAGGTGGGACGCTACCGTCTCACGTTCCCTAGAGAGGTTAACTTACTTGCCTAGTTAAATAAAGGTTAAATAAAAAAATGATTGACCTCGAGATGGAGGATAAAATACAGTTGATAGAGGGAAAAGATAAAGGATTACATATTTTTGACGTCTCTTCAGATGTAGGCTATATTCACCCTGAGGGAGGGTTATGAATAGTTTGGGCTGTACATCCTATCCCCCAATCAATTAATGGCTTTACTGAACAGAGTCAAAGACCTTTAAGGCTCAACCATAGAGCTTCATGTTCACGACCACACATGACCACAGACCCTACATAGCGAACAATGTCCTTTGTGATTTCACAGTCTTCGTGACTACAGGAAGACAGGGAGAATACTAGATTTCTGCGATAAAGACTTAAATTCTCTCCCTAAATGGTATGTTTTGATTCTTTAACTTACTTGCCTAGGCTATACAAGATGTCTGTTTGAGAAAAGCCAGTTGACGCAGTACAGCTGGAGTCTTGTTTCTGCTCTCGTCAAGAACTAATACTTGTCCCCCGACCAAAAGCACTTAATCCGACCCAGACACAGGCAGACAACCAGCAAAGCCCCTATTTGTGGTGACATTCTCCCAAAACGTGCACACACACACACACACACACACACACACACACGACCTCCGTGAATGCACTAATTAAAGCAATATCAGCGTAGATCAAACCAGCTGGCCCGTCTAGCACACTGTGTAAACAGCTCAATTATCAAATCGGTTTGAAACAACACGGTTAGAGAAGCACTTCACATCTCCCCTCCCTGCCTGGCCTGGGCACTGCCTCGTTACTGATACCCCTATAGGAGAGAGGGAGGAACCTTACAAAAATAGGTAATTAAAAGGAGAGGAGAAGGTTAGGAGAGGATAGGCTTAGGAGAGGAAAGTAGAGGGTTGGGAGAGGGTTCGGGGAGGCAAAGAGAGAGGGTTAGGGGAGGAGGGGGTTAGGAGAGGAAAGAAGAGGGTTAATAGAGAAAAGTAGAGGGTTAGGAGCAGAGAAGATTAGGTGAGGAAATAAGATAGTTGGGAAGGAGAGGCTTAAGCCAGGAGAGGCTTAAGCCAGGAGATGCTTGGGATAGGAGAGGCTTGGGATAGGAGAGGCTTGGGATAGGAGAGAGTCAGGAGAGGAGATGAGAGAGTCAGGAGAGGAGATGAGAGAGTCAGGAGAGGAGATGAGAGAGTCAGGAGAGGAGATGAGAGAGTCAGGAGAGGAGATGAGAGAGTCAGGAGAGGAGATGAGAGAGTCAGGAGAGGAGATGAGAGAGTCAGGAGAGGAGAGGAGAGAGTCAGGAGAGGAGAGGAGAGAGTCAGGAGAGGAGAGGAGAGAGTCAGGAGAGGAGAGGAGAGAGTCAGGAGAGGAGAGGAGAGAGTCAGGAGAGGAGAGGAGAGAGTCAGGAGAGGAGAGGAGAGAGTCAGGAGAGGAGAGGAGAGAGTCAGGAGAGGAGATGAGTCAAGAGAGGAGAGGAAAGAAGAGAAGAGAAGACAGTTACACCATGCCCAGACCGGATTGCGCCATTGTGCCCAAATTGATTTTGTCCCCGACACCAAACGCTATCATGACACACAGGTTGACATATCAAAACAAACTCTGAACCAAATATATTGCATTTGGGGACAGGTCAAAAAGCATTAAACATTTTTGGAAATTTTGCCTGGGATATAAATGTTATTTTACCTGAAATGCACAAGGTCCTCTACGCCGACAATTAATCCACACATAAAACAGTCAACCATATAATTTCTAGTCATCTCTCCTCCTTCCAGGCTTTTTCTTCTTTGGACTTTATATGGCATTTGGCATCTCCAGTTAAGACGTAAGTCTACATACACCTTAGCCAAATGCATTTAAGCTCCGCTTTTCATCATTCCTGATATTTAATCCTAGTAAAGGATTCCCTATCGTAGGTCAGTTAGGATCACCACTTTATTGTAAGTAGAGGTCGACCGATTATGATTTTTCAACGCCGATACCGATTATTGGAGTACCAACAAAGGCCGACACCGATTAAATCGGCCGATTTTTCAAATGTATTTGTAATAATGACAATTACAACAATACTGAATCAACACATTTTAACTTAATATAATACATCAATAACATCCATTTAGCCTCAAATAAATAATGAAACATGTTCAATTTGGTTTAAATAATGCAAAAACAAAGTGTTGGAAAAGAAAGTAAAAGTGCAATATGTGCTATGTAAGAAAGCTAACGTTTAAGTTCCTTGCTCAGAACATATGAAAGCTGGTGGTTCCTTTTAACATAAGTCTTCAATATTCCCAGGTAAGAAGTTTTAGGTTGTAGTTATTATAGGAATTATAGGACTATTTCTCTCTATACCATTTGTATTTCATTAACCTTTGACTATTGGATGTTCTTATAGGCACTTTAGTATTGCCAGTGTAACAGTATAGCTTCCGTCCCTCTCCTCGCTCCTACCTGGGCTCGAACCAGGAACACAACGACAACAGCCACCCCCGAAGCAGCGTTACACATCGCTCCACAAAAGCCGCGGCCCTTGCAGAGCAAGGGGAACAACCACTCCAAGTCTTAGAGCGAGTGACGTTTGAAACGCTATTAGCGCGCACCCCGCTAGCTAGCTAGCTAGCCATTTCACATCGGTTACACCAGCCTCATCTGAGGAGTTGATAGGCTTGAAGTCAAACAGCAGATCTGCTGGCAAAACGCACGAAAGTGCTGTTTGAATGAATGCTTACGAGCCTGCTGGTGCCTACCATCGCGCAGTCAGACTGCTCTATCAAATCAGACTTAATTATAACATAATAACACTGAAATACGAGCCTTAGGTCATTAATATGGTCGAATCCGGAAACTATCATCTCGAAAACAAGACGTTTATTCTTTCAGTGAAATACGGAACCCTTCCGTATTTTATCTAACGGGTGGCATCCATAAGTCTAAATATTCCTGTTACATTGCACAACCGTCAATGTTGTCATAATTACGTAAAATTCTGGCAAATTAGGCGGCCCAAACTGTTGCATATACACTGACTATGCGTGCAATAAACGCAAGTGACAATTTCACCTGGTTAATATTGCCTGCTAACCTGGATTTCTTTTAGCTAAATATGCAGGTTTAAAAATATATACTTCTGTGTTTTGATTTTAAGAAAGGCATTGATGTTTATGGTTAGGTACACATTGGAGCAACGATACGCACCGCATTGATTATATGCAATGCAGGACACGCTAGATAAACTAGTAATATCATCAACCATGTGTAGTTAACTAGTGATTATGATTGATTGATTGATTTGTTTTTACAAGATACGTTTAATGCTAGCTAGCAACTTACCTTGGCTTACTGCATTTGCGTAACAGGCAGGCTCCTAGTGGAGTGCAATGTAATCAGGTGGTTAGAGCGTTGGACTAGTTAACTGTAAGGTTGCAAGATTGAATCCCCGAGCTGACAAGGTAAACATCTGTTGTTCTGCCCCTGAACGAGGCAGTTAACCCACCCAACTGACTTGCCTAGTTAAATAAAGATTAAATAAAGATGTAAAAAAATAAAATAAAAAATCTGATTTCCGATTGTTATGAAAACTTGAAATCGGACCTAATTAAATCGGCCATTCCGATTAAATCGGTCGACCTCTTATTGTAAGAATGTGAAATAGAGAATTCTTTATTTCAGATTTTATTTATTTCATCACATTCCCAGTGGGTCAGAAGTTTACATACACTCAATTAGTATTTTGCCTTTAAAAATGTTTAACTTGGGTCAAACATTTTGGGTAGCCTTCCACAAGATTCCCACAATAAGTTGGGTGAATTTTGGCCCATGCCTCCTGACAGAGCTGGTGTAACTGAGTCAGGTTTGTAGGCCTCATTGCTTGCACACGCTTTTTCAGGTCTGCCCACACATTTTATATGGGCTTGAGGTCAGGGCTTTGTGATGGCCACTCCAATAACTTGACTTTGTTGTCCTTAAGCCATTTTGCGACAACTTTGGAAGTATGCTTGGGGTCAATGTCCATTTGGAAGACCCATTTGCGACCAAGCTTTAACTTCCTGACTGTCTTGAGATGTTGCTTTAATATATCCACAATTTCCCTTCCTCATAATGCCATCTATTTTTTGAAGTGCACCAGTCCCTCCTGCAGCAAAGCACCCCCACAACATGATGCCGTGCTTCACGGTTGGGATGGTGTTCTTCGGCTTGCAAGACTCCCCTTTTTTTCTCCAAACATAACGATGGATATTATGGTCAAACAGTTCTATTTTTGTTTCATCAGACCAGAGGACATTTCTCCAAAAAGTACAATCTTTGTCCCCACTATGCAAACCATAGTCTGGCTTTTTTATGGCGATTTTGAAGCAGTGGCTTCTTCCTTGCTGAGCGGCCTTTCAGGTTATGTCGGTCTGGGATTGATTTGCATTTTTCGCACCAAAGTACGTTCATCTCTAGGAGACAGGATGCGTCTCCTTCCTGAGCGGAATGACGGCTACGTGGTCCCATGGTGTTTATACTTGCGTACTCTTGTTTGTACCTAGGAACGTGGTACCTTCAGGCATTTGGAAATTGCTCCCAAGGATGGATCAGACTTGTGGACGTCTACAATTGTTTTTATGAGTTCTTGGCTGATTTCTTTTTATTTTGCCATGATGTCAAGCAAAGAGGCACTGAGTTTGAAGGTAGGCCTATAAATACATCCACAGGTACACCTCCAATTGACTCAAATTATGTCAATTAGCCTATCAGAAGCTTCTAAAGCCATGACATCATTTTCTGGAATTTTCCAAGCTGTTTAAAGGCACAGTCAACTTAGTGTATGTAAACTTCTGACCCACTGGAATTGTGATACAGTGAATTATAAGTTAAATAATCTGTCTGTAAACAATTGTTGGAAAAACTACTTGTGTCACGCACAAAGTAGATGTCCTAACCGACTTGCCAAAACTATAGTTCGTTAAGACATTTGTGGAGTGGTTGAAAAACAAGTTTTAATGACTCCAACCTAAGAGTATGTAAACTTCCGACTTCAACTGTAACTTTCATAGTATTACCACGACCGACCTCAGTTCATCTTTCAATCACCCACCTGGGTATAACCAATGAGTATCTGCTTCTATAAACCAATGAGATGGGAGAGGCAGGACTTGCACCACGTTCAGCGTCATAAATAGAACTGACTTCTATTTTAGCGCTTGGCAACGCAGGCGCTTGTTGGCGCGCACGAGCAGTGTGTGTGCAATGATTGAACAACATGCATGTGTGCATTTATTTTGCAAAGCTCGCGCACGCGACACGAGCGGTGTGGCCAGCATGTTAGGAGATAGTGGAACAAGAGGAAGAGGGAGAGAAAGAGAGATTTTGCAGGTAACCGCCCTGTTTCAGAAGCTAACATTGAATCAGAAATATCCCACATGCCCTATCATATATCTCTCTGTCGTTGTAATAAGAACTATGGGGCAATTAAGTTTCTGGTGGGTAAACACACCTCTCATATTCAGATGCAGTACAATCAAGATTTTGATAGCAACTAGCAAACACAGTTTTACCGTATGTAAATATCCAATGTGATGGCCCATTATCTGACATCAGAGTGAAAGACTAACCTACTTTTGGGACATCCACACCCACTCTAATAGCATTTCACACTGCACGCAGTCCACGTGAGACACGTCTCCTGATTTTTTTTGGTCTCGGCCTGGACTGATTTAAGATGCCTGGAGGATCTACTGCCACCCTCCTCCAGCTGTTCTGTAGGGGTGAGATGGATGATGTGATTGATGAGGAGAAGGTTCCAGGTGAGAGGGGGAGTTCCTGGGTGTATCTCTGCAGGACTGCAGGTATGTGGCGCCTCTCCCTCTGGGTGATTAATCATATAGATCTCCCTATGTTGGAAAAGATAAGATCACTCGCTCTCCTCCGTCCATTTACTTACAGTACGAGGATGAGTGTGTGTGTGTCTGTGTCTGTGTGTGTCTGTCAGAGCTGGTCCACCAAGGACATGGCCTATTGAGTCACTGGAGCCGGGTCGTGGAGGTGGAAACACAAGCTGGAGCTGAAGGACAACATGGCATTCAGCTAAATACATACAATCACATAGAAGCCTTGATCATTGCAGATCTGTTCTTACACAGCACTGTCAATGTCAACCACTATTTACTGCTGTAAACATCTGCACAGCGTCTCAGGAAAGGAACTTTGGTGTATCTAATATGTTACCATGTAGGCTAATTGATAAGAACCGTAGTCATAGAATTCAGTAAGTGTGTGTGTGCTGTACTCTAGTGCTGGAGGGCAGTGTTAGCTGGGTTTCTTCTGCAACGGCACTTCATTTATCAATGTTGTTCATTTACCAGGTTCCAAATGACCAATCCCCCAGGTCTAAAACACAAGAGAAACTGCCACTGCTTTTTGTTAATGGGACTGGACTTGAATACCAACAATCAGAGCCTTAAAATCAGAGTCAATATAAGGCTGCTCCAGATAACAAATAACTTAACTTCATTCATCTCTTCAGGGGAACCAGGCTATGAGTGATGAGTTCCTCCTGGTCAAGAGGGACAACATACGAGGTGACAGGTCAAGGTTTACACAGCAAACCCAGTCACATCATCCAGGCCCATAGGAATGTACAGTACAGAGGATCAGACAGCGCAGGTTGGGCAAGTCTCAAAAGGGTTAAGTGACTCGGCGCTGACAACTGACAGTCCCGTCAGAGAGAGAGAGAGTGAGAGCGAGATAAGAACAGGCCTGATCAATGAAAAAGAACAGGCCTGATCAACGACGGCAATGAGACAGCCTACAGGGAGCAGGTCAGAGACTTGGCAGTGTGGTGCCAGGACAACAACCTTTCCTTTAACATCAGTAAGACCAAGGAGCTGATCATGGACTACAGGAAAAAGAGGGAAGAGCACGCCCCCATCCACATCGACGGGGTTGTAGAGGGGCGGGTCGAGAGAACACTAAGGACAACCCCCCGAATCCACTCCAATTCGCATACTGCCCCAACAGATCCACAGATGACACAATCTCAATTGCACTCCACACTGCCCTTTCCCACCTTGACAAGAGGAACACCTATGTGAGAAGGCTGTTCATTGACTACAGCTCAGCGTTCAACACCATAGTGCCCACTAAGCTCCTCACTAAGCTAAGGACCCTGGGACTGAACACCTCCCTCTGCAACTGGATCCTGGACTTACTGACAGACCGCCCCCAGTTGGTGAGGGTAGGCAACAACACATCCGCCATGCTGACCCTCAACACAGGGGCCCCTCTGGGGTGTGTGCTTAATCCCGTCCTGTAGTCTCTGTTCACCCATGACTGCGTGGCCGCACACAACTCCAAAACCAGCATTAAGTTTTCCGATATCAAGGCGGTGTTAGGCCTGATCATTCGACGATGAGACAGCCGTTAGGGAGGAGGTCGGTGCCAGTAAAACAACCTCTCCCTCAACGTCAGCAAGCCTAAGGAGCTGATCGTGGACTACAGGAAATGGATGGCTGAGCACACCCCCATTCACATCAACGGGGCTGTAGTGGAGCGGGTCGAGAGCTTTAAGTTCCTCGGTGTCCACATCGCTACGGATGTATCATGGTCCACACAACAGCACAGTCGTAAAGAGGGCACAACGCCTACTCCACCTTAGGAGGCTGAAAAGATTTGGCTTGGTCCCTCAGATCCTCAAGAAGATACACAGCTGCGCCATTAAGAGCATCTTGACTGGCTACATCACCGCTTGGCATGGCAAATGCAAAGCAAAGCACTACAGGGTGGTATGGAGAGCCCAGTACATCACTGGGCCAAGCTCCCTGCCATCCAGGACCTCTATATCAGGCGGTGTCAGAGGAAATATTACATTTAACATTTACATTTAAGTGATTTAGCAGACGCTCTTATCCAGAGCGACTTACAAATTGGTGCATTCACCATATTGCCAAAGACTCCAGCCACCCAAGCCATAGACTGTTCAACTCTGCTACTGTTCGGCAAACGGCATCGGCTCTTGGAACAACAAGCTCTGAAACAGATTCTACAGCTAAGCCATAAGACTGCAAAATAGTTGATTAAATCTGCACTGATCATATCTTGCACTGACTCTGCGAACTCACAAGCAAGCATACACACACACACATATGTATGTACAGTTGAAGTCGGAAGTTTACATACGCCAAATACATTTAAACCCAATTTTTCACAATTCCTGACATTTAATCTTCGTAAAAATTATCTGTCTTAGGTCAGTTAGGATCACCACTTTATCGGTTTAAAGGTCCCTGTAAATGCTATGGAGAAACAGACACTGCTTACGTCTTCCCCTGGATGTCAGTACGTGATGACGCTTTGAATGGAGTCGATTGCGCAATCAGGGCCTGTATAAAACAAGGTGGAAGTAGCGTCCCTTTCCTGCTGCGCCTGACGCACGAAGGACGTCGGACTCGCCTCCTTCCAAGCTGTTGTTAGCCAGTAATATTTCTCCGGTCATGTTTTTACTCGTTATAGGTGTTAAAAACATCATAAGGTAGTTATTTTAAACCGTTTTATAGCAATTTATATCCGTTTAGTGCGATTGAGGCATTTCTTTCTGAGACACTTTGAACCGCTGGGCACGTTTCCAGTTCATGCCGAACGTTAGTGGGCATTTCCACATGGCAAGAGGACAGCTTTCGACCAAAAGACGATTAGACCCAAGAAAGGATTCATTGCCCAAGATTCTGATGGAAGAACAGCTCAAAGTAAGAACAATTTATGATGATAAATCGTGTTTCTGTCGAAAATTTTTTACCGCTTATGCCGCCATTTTGTTAGGTGTAGCTTCGCTTGCCGCAACCTGTATTGAAAAGTAAGGATAATTAAAAAAATGTAATTCAGCGATTGTATTAAGAATTAAATTGTCTATCAATCGCTGTCCACCCTGTATTTTTTAGTCAAGTTTATGAGTATTTATGTATAAGACTAGATCACTGTCTAATATGGCGCACAACATTTTCTGACAAGCTGGGCAACTTTTCTCATTGTCTAACCATGATTTTGGTGGCCAAATATGCACATTTTCGAACAAACTCTATATGTATGTTGTAATATGATGTTACAGGAGTGTCATCTGAAGAATTCTGAGAAGGTTAGTGAAAAAATGAATATATTTTGGCGATGATTAAGTTATCGCTCTCTTTGGCTAGAATCAATGCTCTGGTAACGTTTGCACATGTGGTATGCTAATAACGATTTATTGTGTTTTCGCTGTAAGACACTTAGAAAATCTGAAATGTTGTCTGAATTCACAAGATCTGTGTCTTTCCATTGCTGTGAGCTGTGTATTTTTAAGAATTGTTTTATGATTAGTAATTAAGTAATACACGTTGCTCTGTATTTTTTCTAGTCGAGTTGTGATGGTGGGTGCAATTGTAAACTATGATTTATACCTGAAATATGCACATTTTTCTAACAAAACCTATCCTATACCATAAATATGTTATCAGACTGTCATCTGATGAGGTTTTTTCTTGGTTAGTGGCTATCAATATCTTTACTTGGCCGAATTGGTGATAGCTACTGGTGTTGAGAAAAAATGGTGGACAAAGAAAAATGGTGTCTTTTGCTAACGTGTTTAGCTAATAGATTTACATATTTTGTCTTCCCTGTAAAACATTTAAAAAATCTGAAATGGTGGCTTTATTCACAAGATCTGTATCTTTCATTAGGTGTCTTGGACTTGTGATTTAATGATATTTAGATGCTACTATTTAATTGTGATGCTATGCTAGCGATGCTACTCAGTGTGGGGGGTGCTCCCGGACCCGGGGTAGCGAGGCGTGAAAGGTTAAGAAGGTGAAATGTCAGAATAATAGTAAAGTTATTTATTTCAGCTTTTATTTCTTTCATCACATTCCCAGTGGGTCAGAAGTTTACATACACTCAATTAGTATTTGCTAGCATTGCCTTTAAATTGTTTAACTTGGGCCAAACGTTTCGGGTAGCCGTCCACAAGCTTCCCACAATAAGTTGGGTGAATTTTGGCCCATTCCTCCTGACAGGGCTGGTGTAACTGAGTCAGGTTTGTAGGCCTCCTTGCTCACAAGAGAGTGGCTAAGAGGGGGGGGTGAGAGTGGGGGGGTGGGAGAGAGAAAGCTAAGAGGGAGGGGTGAGAGTGGGGGGGTGGGAGAGAGAAAGCTAAGAGGGAGGGGTGAGAGTGGGGGGTGGGAGAGAGAAAGCTAAGAGGGAGGGGTGAGAGTGGGGGGGTGGGAGAGAGAAAGCTAAGAGGGAGGGGTGAGAGTGGGGGGGGGGGGGAGAGAAAAGGAAGAGGAAAGCAAGAGGGCGAGGGGAGAGCAAGAGAGAGAAAGGGGGCGAGGGGAGATCGAGAAGGAGAACAGTAGAGGGGTAGGGTGGGAGAGTTTATGAAGGGCTACTCAAACCTGTCAGTAATGAATACAGTAATTAATAGGGCTTGTTACCTCTATTGGCTTGTTTCCTTAGCAGCACTAGTGTATGCTGTGACTGTGTTAATGTAAGCTCTAGTGTTATTTTTTGGGAAGTGTGTTTCCATAGCTAGGGTGGACATTGAGGACTTGAAGAGCAGAATCAACAACCTCTGCATAATCAAGACATTTGTTGCCTCATCCTGAGTAGGCTCTGTGCTAACTGTGTGTGTGCTAACTGTGTGTGTGCTAACTGTGTGTGTGTGTGTGTGCTAACTGTGTGTGTGTGTGTGTGTGTGTGTGTGCTATCTGTGTGTGTGTGTGTGCTATCTGTGTGTGTGTGTGTGCTAACTGTGTGTGTGTGTGTGTGCTAACTGTGTGTGTGTGTGTGTGCTAACTGTGTGTGTGTGTGTGTGCTAACTGTGTGTGTGTGTGTGTGTGCTAACTGTGTGTGTGTGTGTGTGGAGCCCCATTCTCCCTCTCCACTGGCCCCAAATAAATCTCAGCACAGCAGAGTTTCTTAACCCCGCGGCTCCTTTGTTGGGTCGTTAAAGCACATTACCTGCTAAAAAGGTGTTCCCAACCCATGACAACAAGCACAGGGCCCTCTGCTCGAATAATTCAATGACTCTCATCCGACTTCTCCAACTCTCACACATTATGATTTCTGTTTACTCCTCTGCCGCAGAGCTGCCGGCGGCACGGTGGTGTTTTTGTAGCCGTTATGGTCCGACCAGATGTAAGCGATTCTCTAAATTCACAGGAGAGCGGGTGTATACTACTGCGTGTCAGTGAGCGTGTCTGTGTGAATGTGGGTAATCAGGGTGTGGGGGCCTCAGAAAATTGAGCCGTCCACCGGATTATCAGAAGACAGATCTTTGGAAAGTAGGGTCCTCATTTGCGTAAGCGGACACAAAAAGAGGCCTACAGAAAAAATAAAGAGCGAGGGAGAACAGGGAGAATAGGGAGAGAGAGAGAGAGAATAGAGAGAGAGAGAGAGAGAGAATAGAGAGAGAGAGAGAGAGAGAGAGAGAATAGAGAGAGAGAGAGAATAGAGAGAGAGAGAATAGAGAGAGAGAGAGAGAGAGAATAGAGAGAGAGAGAATAGAGAGAGAGAGAGAGAATAGAGAGAGAGAGAGAATAGAGGAGAGAGGAGAGAGGAGAGAGGAGAGAGGAGAGAGGAGAGAGAGAGAGAACAGGGAGAGAGAGAGAGAGAGAGAGAGAGAGAGAGAGAGAACAGGGAGAGAGAGGGAGAGAGAGAGGGAGAGAGAGAGGGAGAACAGGGAGGGAGAGGGAGAACAGGGAGAGAGAGGGAGAAAAGGGAGAGAGATGGAGAACAGGGAGAGAGAGGGAGAACAGGGAGAGAGAGGGAGAACAGGGAGAGAGAGAGAGAGGGAGAGAGAACAGGGAGAGAGAGAGAGGGAGAGAGAACAGGGAGAGAGAGAGAGGGAGAGAGAACAGGGAGAGAGAGAGAGAGAGGGAGAACAGGGAGAGAGAGGGAGAACAAGGAGAGAGAGGGAGAACAAGGAGAGAGAGGGAGAGAGAGAGAGGGAGAGAGAGGGAATAGAGAGAGAGAGAGAGAGAATAGAGAGAGAGAGAATAGAGAGAGAGAGAGAGAATAGAGAGAGAGAGAGAGAGAGAGAGAGAGAGAGAGAGAGAGAGAGAGAGAGAGAGAGAATAGAGAGAGAGAGAGAATAGAGAAGAGAGAATAGAGAATAGAGAGGAGAGAGGAGAGAGGAGAGAGGAGAGAGGAGAGAGTGAGAGAGAGAGAACAGGGAGAGAGAGAGAGAGAGAGAGAGAGAGAGAGAGAGAGAGAGAGAGAGAGAACAGGGAGAGAGAGAGAGAGAGAGGGAGAACAGGGAGAGAGAGGGAGAGAGGGAGAACAGGGAGAGAGAGGGAGAGAGAGAGGGAGAGAGAGAGGGAGAACAGGGAGAGAGAGAGAGAGAGAGAGAGAGAGAGAGGGAGAGAGAGAGGGAGAGAGAGAGGGAGAACAGGGAGAGAGAGGGAGAACAGGGAGAGAGAGGGAGAGAGAGAGGGAGAGAGAGAGGGAGAACAGGGAGAGAGAGGGAGAGAGAGAGGGAGAGAGAGATGGAGAACAGGGAGAGAGAGGGAGAACAGGGAGAGAGAGGGAGAACAGGGAGAGAGAGAGAGAGAGAGAGAGGGAGAACAGGGAGAGAGAGGGAGAACAGGGAGAGAGAGAGAGGGAGAGAGAACAGGGAGAGAGAGAGAGAGGGAGAGAGAACAGGGAGAGAGAGAGAGGGAGAGAGAACAGGGAGAGAGAGAGAGGGAGAACAAGGAGAGAGAACAGGGAGAGAGAGAGAGGGAGACCAGGAGAGAGAGAGAGAGGGAGACCAGGGAGAGAGAGAGAGAGGGAGACCAGGGAGAGAGAGAGAGAGGGAGACCAGGGAGAGAGAGAGAGAGGGAGACCAGGGAGAGAGAGAGAGAGGGAGACCAGGGAGAGATAGAGAGAGGGAGACCAGGGAGAGAGAGAGAGAGGGAGACCAGGGAGAGAGAGAGAGGGAGACCAGGGAGAGAGAGAGAGGGAGACCAGGGAGAGAGAGAGAGGGAGACCAGGGAGAGAGAGAGAGGGAGACCAGGGAGAGAGAGAGAGGGAGACCAGGGAGAGAGAGAGAGGGAGACCAGGGAGAGAGAGAGAGGGAGACCAGGGAGAGAGAGAGAGGGAGACCAGAGAGAGAGAGAGAGGGAGACCAGGGAGAGAGAGAGAGGGAGACCAGGGAGAGAGAGAGAGGGAGACCAGGGAGAGAGAGAGAGGGAGACCAGGGAGAGAGAGAGACCAGGGAGAGAGGGAGACCAGGGTGAGAGAGAGAGGGAGACCAGGGAGAGAGAGAGAGGGAGACCAGGGAGAGAGAGAGAGGGAGACCAGGGAGAGAGAGAGAGGGAGACCAGGGAGAGAGAGAGAGGGAGACCAGGGAGAGAGAGAGAGGGAGACCAGGGAGAGAGAGAGAGGGAGACCAGGGAGAGAGAGAGAGGGAGACCAGGGAGAGAGAGAGAGAGAGACCAGGGAGAGAGAGAGAACAGGGAGAGAGAGAGAGGGAGAACAGGGAGAGAGAGAGAGGGAGAACAGGGAGAGAGAGAGAGGGAGAACAGGGAGAGAGAGGGAGAGAGAACAGGGAGAGAGAGGGAGAGAGAACAGGGAGAGAGAGCGAGAGAGGGAGAGAGAGGGAGAGCGAGAGAGAGGGAGAGCGAGAGAGGGAGAGAGAGGGAGAGCGAGAGAGGGAGAGAGAGGGAGAGCGAGAGAGGGAGAGAGAGGGAGAGCAAGAGAGGGAGAGAGAGGGAGAGCGAGAGAGGGAGAGAGAGGGAGAGCGAGAGAGGGAGAACAGGGAGAGAGAGGGAGAACAGGGAGAGAGGGGGAGAACAGGGAGAGAGAGGGAGAACAGGGAGAGAGAGAGAGAACAGGGAGAGAGAGGGAGAACAGGGAGAGAGATGGATAACAGGGAGAGAGATGGATAACAGGGAGAGAGATGGATAACAGGGAGAGAGATGGATAACAGGGAGAGAGATGGATAACAGGGAGAGAGATGGATAACAGGGAGAGAGATGGATAACAGGGAGACCAGGGAGAGAGAGGGAGAGAGAGGGAGACCAGGGAGAGAGAGAGAGGGAGACCAGGGAGAGAGAGAGAGGGAGACCAGGGAGAGAGAGAGAGGGAGACCAGGGAGAGAGAGAGAGGGAGACCAGGGAGAGAGAGAGAGGGAGACCAGGGAGAGAGAGAGAGGGAGACCAGGGAGAGAGAGAGAGGGAGACCAGGGAGAGAGAGAGAGGGAGACCAGGGAGAGAGAGAGAGGGAGACCAGGGAGAGAGAGAGAGGGAGACCAGGGAGAGAGAGAGAGGGAGACCAGGGAGAGAGAGAGGGAGAACAGGGAGAGAGAGAGGGAAAACAGGGAGAGAAAACAGGGAGAGAGAGAGGGAAAACAGGGAGAGAGAGAGGGAGACCAGGGAGAGAGAGAGGGAGACCAGAGAGAGAGAGAGAGGGAGACCAGAGAGAGAGAAAACAGGGAGAGAGAGAGGGAAAACAGGGAGAGAGAGAGAGAAAACAGGGAGAGAGAGAGAGGGAGACCAGGGAGAGAGAGAGAGGGAGACCAGAGAGAGAGAGAGAGGGAGACCAGAGAGAGAGAGAGAGGGAGACCAGAGAGAGAGAGAGAGGGAGACCAGAGAGAGAGAGAGAGGGAGACCAGGGAGAGAGAGAGAGGGAGACCAGGGAGAGAGAGAGATGGATAACAGGGAGAGAGATGGATAACAGGGAGAGAGATGGATAACAGGGAGACCAGGGAGACAGAGGGAGACCAGGGCGAGAGAGAGAGGGAGACCAGGGCGAGAGAGAGAGGGAGACCAGGGCGAGAGAGAGAGGGAGACCAGGGCGAGAGAGAGAGGGAGACCAGGGCGAGAGAGAGAGGGAGACCAGGGCGAGAGAGAGAGGGAGACCAGGGCGAGAGAGAGAGGGAGACCAGGGCGAGAGAGAGAGGGAGACCAGGGCGAGAGAGAGAGGGAGACCAGGGCGAGAGAGAGAGGGAGACCAGGGCGAGAGAGAGAGGGAGACCAGGGCGAGAGAGAGAGGGAGACCAGGGCGAGAGAGAGAGGGAGACCAGGGCGAGAGAGAGAGGGAGACCAGGGCGAGAGAGAGAGGGAGACCAGGGCGAGAGAGAGAGGGAGACCAGGGCGAGAGAGAGAGGGAGACCAGGGAGAGAGAGAGGGAGACCAGGGAGAGAGAGAGGGAGAACAGGGAGAGAGAGAGGGAGAACAGGGAGAGAGAGAGGGAGAACAGGGAGAGAGAGAGGGAGAACAGGGAGAGAGAGAGAGGGAGAACAGGGAGAGAGAGAGGGAGAACAGGGAGAGAGAGAGGGAGAACAGGGAGAGAGAGAGGGAAAACAGGGAGAGAGAGAGGGAAAACAGGGAGAGAGAGAGGGAAAACAGGGAGAGAGAGAGGGAGACCAGGGAGAGAGAGAGGGAGACCAGGGAGAGAGAAAACAGGGAGAGAGAGAGGGAAAACAGGGAGAGAGAAAACAGGGAGAGAGAGAGGGAAAACAGGGAGAGGGAGACCAGGGAGAGAGAGAGAGAGAGGGAGACCAGGGAGAGAGAGAGAGAGAGGGAGACCAGGGAGAGAGAGAGAGAGAGGGAGACCAGGGAGAGAGAGAGAGAGAGGGAGACCAGGGAGAGAGAGAGAGAGAGGGAGACCAGGGAGAGAGAGAGAGAGAGGGAGACCAGGGAGAGAGAGAGAGAGAGGGAGACCAGGGAGAGAGAGAGAGAGAGGGAGACCAGGAGAGAGAGAGAGAGGGAGACCAGGGAGAGAGAGAGAGAGAGGGAGACCAGGGAGAGAGAGAGAGAGAGGGAGACCAGGGAGAGAGAGAGAGAGAGGGAGACCAGGGAGAGAGAGAGAGAGAGGGAGACCAGGGAGAGAGAGAGAGAGAGGGAGACCAGGGAGAGAGAGAGAGGGAGACCAGGGAGAGAGAGAGAGGGAGACCAGGGAGAGAGAGAGAGGGAGACCAGGGAGAGAGAGAGAGGGAGACCAGGGAGAGAGAGAGAGGGAGACCAGGGAGAGAGAGAGAGGGAGACCAGGGAGAGAGAGAGAGGGAGACCAGGGAGAGAGAGAGAGGGAGACCAGGGAGAGAGAGAGAGGGAGAACAGGGAGAGGGAGAACAGGGAGAGAAACAGGGAGAGAGAGAGGGAAAACAGGGAGAGAGAGAGGGAAAACAGGGAGAGAGAGAGGGAAAACAGGGAGAGAGAGAGGGAGACCAGGGAGAGAGAGAGAGGGAGACCAGGGAGAGAGAGAGAGGGAGACCAGGGAGAGGGAGAGAGGGAGACCAGGGAGAGAGAGAGAGGGAGACCAGGGAGAGAGAGAGAGGGAGACCAGGGAGAGAGAGAGAGGGAGACCAGGGAGAGAGAGAGAGGGAGACCAGGGAGAGAGAGAGAGGGAGACCAGGGAGAGAGAGGGAGAACAGGGAGAGAGAGGGAGAACAGGGAGAGAGAGAGGGAGAACAGGGAGAGAGAGAGGGAAAACAGGGAGAGAGAGAGAGAAAACAGGGAGAGAGAGAGGGAAAACAGGGAGAGGGAAAACAGGGAGAGGGAAAACAGGGAGAGGGAAAACAGGGAGAGGGAAAACAGGGAGAGGGAAAACAGAGAGAGGGAAAACAGAGAGAGGGAGACCAGGGAGAGAGAGAGGGAGACCAGGGAGAGAGAGAGGGAGAACAGGGAGAGAGAGAGGGAGAACAGGGAGAGAGAAAACAGGGAGAGAGAGAGGGAAAACAGGGAGAGAGAGAGGGAGAACAGGGAGAGAGAGAGGGAGAACAGGGAGAGAGAGAGGGAGAACAGGGAGAGAGAGAGGGAGAACAGGGAGAGAGAGAGGGCGAACAGGGAGAGAGAGAGGGCGAACAGGGAGAGAGAGAGGGAGAACAGGGAGAGAGAGAGGGAGAACAGGGAGAGAGAGAGGGAGAACAGGGAGAGAGAGAGGGAGAACAGGGAGAGAGAGAGGGAGAACAGGGAGAGAGAGAGGGAGAACAGGGAGAGAGAGAGGGAGAACAGGGAGAGAGAGAGGGAGAACAGGGAGAGAGAGAGGGAGAACAGGGAGAGAGAGAGGGAGAACAGGGAGAGAGAGAGGGAGAACAGGGAGAGAGAGAGGGAGAACAGGGAGAGAGAGAGGGAGAACAGGGAGAGAGAGAGGGAGAACAGGGAGAGAGAGAGGGAAAACAGGGAGAGAGAGGGAAAACAGGGAGAGAGGGGGAAAACAGGGAGAGAGAGGGAGAACAGGGAGAGAGAGGGAGAACAGGGAGAGAGGGGGAGAACAGGGAGAGAGAGAGGGAGAACAGGGAGAGAGAGAGGGAGAACAGGGAGAGAGAGGGAAAACAGGGAGAGAGAGGGAAAACAGGGAGAGAGAGAGGGAAAACAGGGAGAGAGAGAGGGAGAACAGGGAGAGAGAGGGAGAACAGGGAGAGAGAGGGAGAACAGGGAGAGAGAGGGAGAACAGGGAGAGAGAGGGAGAGAGAGGGATAACAGGGAGAGAGAGGGAGAACAGGGAGAGAGAGGGAGAACAGGGAGAGAGAGGGAAAACAGGGAGAGAGAGAGGGAAAACAGGGAGAGAGAGAGGGAGAACAGGGAGAGAGAGGGAGAACAGGGAGAGAGAGGGAGAACAGGGAGAGAGAGGGAGAACAGGGAGAGAGAGGGAGAACAGGGAGAGAGAGGGAGAACAGGGAGAGAGAGGGAGAACAGGGAGAGAGAGGGAGAACAGGGAGAGAGAGGGAGAACAGGGAGAGAGAGAGAGAACAGGGAGAGAGAGAGGGAGAACAGGGAGAGAGAGGGAGAACAGGGAGAGAGAGAGGGAGAACAGGGAGAGAGAGAGTGAGAACAGGGAGAGAGAGAGTGAGAACAGGGAGAGAGAGAGGGAGAACAGGGAGAGAGAGGGAGAACAGGGAGAGAGGGGGAGAACAGGGAGAGAGAGGGAGAACAGGGAGAGAGAAAGAGCCAGTGACACTTGCCAAGGGATGAGAGATAATGCTCTGGCTAGGATAAAGTATTCCGGGCAGGGAAGGGATTTGGCCCCTGGTTCCCTCAAAGCAAATGGAAATCATGTGAAATTAGTAAATAAGTGGAATAATGGAGTGTAATTACAGCACTGTGGAGTGGGAGAGATAGTAAGGAGGAAGAGGGAGGGAATGACACTGAGGCCTGCAGGTTCTCTTGTGGAAGCCCCGTTGACTGAGCGGCTGGTGGTTGGCAGCTCTCACCAAAAACACCATGCCCTGCCAAAGCCTGTGTGCACTACCCCGGGCGCCCTCTTCTGCTGCCTCTGCACAGGGGGCCCGTTTCCCTCGCTCACTCATTCACCGTCTAGCCCTCCCCTCTGTGTTGTATCAGCCTCCTGCTAAAGAACGGACGTCACACACATCCAGAGCAGAGTCGCCTTGGAGCGGTCAGTGGCCATAGTGCCAGCTAGGCTCCAGGGCTAACAGCTCAGAGGACATTACACTGGCCTGGGATCTGATGACCAGACAGAAACACATCAGACTGGTGGTACTGTTGACATGACTGTGATAACTGGCCACCGGGAGCCATTTTGTCGCAACAGAATAAACAAACTTTACAAAGGAAAGGTTAAGGCTACAACATGATTCGTTGTTCAAACATCTCTATATATTTTATTCAAACTCAACTGTCATTCAATGACAGATAGCGAACGCTGAACAAAAAGCTTCTGTGGGGAAAACGTGGCGTATCTAACTTAAAAATGAAAGTCATCACAACATACATCTTAGCCCTACTGCTCTTCGACTATTCACGCTACAGTTAATTACCAGCTGTTAATTAGTCATTAGGGCTAAATGATGGAGAGCCAGCATGGGGAGACGTGTTTTACATGGCGTGTTTAATAAGCATGCGAAATCATAGTATTGGCAGTGCTTAAATGCGTTTCCAATAATGACCTGATCTCCTGAGAGGTTCTCTCTCTCTCGTACACGCACGCGCGTGTGTGTGTGTTAGAGAGGGCCTGAGTATTGAGAACAGTGAGTGCTGTGTGTGTGTGTGTGCGTGTGTGTGTGTGTGCGCGTGTGTGTGGGAGAGAGAGGGCCAGAGTATTGAGAACAGCGAGTGCTGTGTGTGTGTGTGTGTGTGTGTGTGTGTGTGTGTGAGAGAGAGAGGGCCAGAGTATTGAGAACAGCGAGTGCTGTAGGCAGTGTGGCGCTATACTCAGGTTACGAACACACAAGACAGTCTTTCATGTGTGTGCGGTACAGGTACAAGGCCAATGTCTGGAGTCAACCTGTCCATTCCAGCCTGCTACTGTGGCTTGCCTTCAACGTATATATGGACAGACTAGTAAACTAACTCTACTGTTTGTCCACTTTCTGTTTACCTACACATTCAAAGTTTGACAGGCTGCTTCAGCCCTCAGCAATGGAAGGACAGGAGGGAGGATGGAGTTTCTGCTTTGGCTTGTGAGGGGGCCCTCTTCCCACCTACATGGCGCCACGGCTTGTCCCTGGGACGTCCCCCCAGAGTGCCGTGGACCACCAGGGAAGACACACACCACCTGTCTGACCAGGCCACCGCACTCACCACACACATTGCCATATCCATATTTAGACAGACAAGAAATTCCACCTTGTACCGTTTAAAATACTGCCGAGGTCGCCGACATTGACACACACACACACTGAACAGGGGTCCTGATGTTTCCGGCCTATGAAAAAATGGTTTCATATCCCCCCCCCCCACTCTGAAAAAGACATAATACAATGCCAATTTGCCGCTCATAAAGTCAAAAACTGCAGCACACATTGACCGGGCGAGGGTTGGAATTCCTCAACAAGCAAGGACTAAAGTATGACAGTGAGTTCTATGGAGGCTATAATAACAACATCAGTAGCCAATAATTATGTAATTAGTCTACCATAATACTAGAGCAAGCGTAACATTACATTTGCTAGGAATGATCAGTAGCCTAGCCGCTAGCCTAGTTTCCCATACCCTAGCAGCATAAATGCTAAAGGCTAAATGAGCTCACCTACAGACAGAAGGGATGGATTAGGTAAGGGCTTAGTTCCAGGGTTGGTTTCCTTTACCTCATCAGAAAATAATTGGCAAAGACACACCTCTGGAAGTTAGGTAAGGTTGCGCTGGGCTGTGTTAGCCGAGCACAGATGGATTAACCCTTCTGCTCTGTTTGGCCCAAATAATTGGCCTGCGGGGGCTGAACTGGAGAACAGCTTTGTCTGAACCAGGTCACTGCTCTCTGGCCGGCCACTCAGCCCGAAAGCACCTGGAACACTGACTCAGCTGACTATTTAAAACCATTCAAATACTTTGAGCGTTTGCTCTAGCCTGCCTGAAGTGCCAGATGGGCTAAGTTTGCAGTTTTGGGACTATTCTATTGGTCCATTAAAACAGGCAAGCTCAAATCAAGCACAGACAAAGTCTTTGAAATGATCTAAAAAAAAAAGTGAAATGACAGTTGAATGATCATACAGTATCCTATTTCACTCAACTGAGTTGGACATGGAATCAACTGATGTTGGAATCAATCTTGACAACGTAAAGAAGTAAACAAGAGTGACAGTTGAAATGGATGATAATAATGCTATGTCATCCTATTATGAATTATTTTATAAGTGATTTAGTTTGTCCTGAATTGTCCAGCCAAACCCAAAAACAGCCTGGGGCCGGGGAGTCAGCGATACACGATGTTGCTAAGGGGAAAACGTTTGCTACACACAAACAAATAACTTGGCAGCCATGCGCAGTGCCGACACCAGTGCTATTGCTAGCAGTAACAGAATGTTCACTATATTTCTGGCCACAGATCTGCTAAAGAATTATCAAGGCTGAACGATACAAATCGTTTCCCTAAAACTTCTGCCAGTTGTGTGTTTAGCCCCCATTTGGAACTCTGCAGTGTTGTAATCCATAACCCCCCCCCCCCCCTAAAAAGGGTTGGATGCCCTCCAACGCTGAATTCTTATATTCTAAGCTCCAAACAAACGCTCTCCAGCATTTTTGTTGTTGAGTGAATTGAGTGGCTGGAGCTTAACTGTGTTTGGGTTTCATGAGACTGTGTGTGTATATATGTGTGTGTGTGTGTGTGTGTGTGTGTGTGTGTGTGTGTGTGTGTGTATATATATATATGTGTGTGTGTGTGTGTGTGTATATATATATATGTGTGTGTGTGTGTGTGTGTATATATATATATATGTGTGTGTGTGTGTGTGTGTATATATATATATATATATATATATATATATATATATATATATATATATATATATATATATATATGTGTGTGTGTGTGTGTGTGTGTGTGTGTGTGTGTGTGTGTGTGTGTGTGTGTGTGTGTGTGTGTGTGTGTGTGTGTGTGTGTGTGTGTGTGTGTGTGTGTGTGTGTGTGTGTGTGTGTGTGTGTGTGTGTGTGTGTGTGTGTGTGTGTGTGTGTATATATATATATATATATATATATATATATATATATATATATATATATATATATATATATATATATATATATATATGTGTGTGTGTGTGTGTGTGTGTGTGTGTGTGTGTGTGTGTGTATATATGTGTGTGTGTGTGTGTGTGTGTGTGTGTGTGTGTGTGTGTGTGTGTGTGTGTGTGTGTGCGTGTGTGCGTGTGTGGGTGTGTGGGTGTGTGGGTGTGTGTGCCAGGGAGAGAGATGGGGTGATGGTCAGAGAGAGAAACTCTGAGAGCGTGCAAGACTTTATGGACAGTAAGATGGATTGGTGTTGGTAATGAGTTCATGGAAAGAAAAGAGGAAGGTTCTGTGTGTGTGTGTGTGTGCTGTATACCCCGGTATGGCACAGGGACGGTATATAAGGTATGAACATCTGGATAACGCTGAACCCTAGTCCAAGCAACCATTTAAAACAACACTGTAGGCCCATTAGAACAAATCAAATGTATGACATATACAAATAAATCACTATGAAAATCAAGGCTGTTTTGAACATTTGCAATGTCGGTGGTGGTGGTGGTTCTTTCAACTAGAATCATGGGTGATTGAGCCTTGGACAAGAGAAAAAATATTGTAGAAAGCTGACTATAAATCTCATTCTATATGTTCTTTAGCTTTTTTCGGCCACATTTTGATAGGTTTTCACCTCATCAATCTATACACAACACCCCATAATGACAGAGCAAAAACTGTTTTTTTAGACATTTTAGCTAATTTATTAAAAATAAAAAAACTGATATCACATTTACATACAGTACCAGTCAAAAGTGTGAACACCTACTCATTCCAGAGTTTCTTTATTTGTAATATTTTCTACATTGTGGAATAATAGTGAAGACATTAAAACTATGAAGTAACACACATGGAATCACGTAGTAACCAAAAAAGTGTTAAACAAATCAAATATATTTTATATTTGAGATTCTTGGGGCGGCAGTGGTTAGAGCGTTGGGCCAGTAACTGAAAGGTTGGTGGATCGAATCCCCGAGCTGACAAGGTAAAAATCTGTCGTTACGCCCCTGAACAAGACAGTTAACCCACTGATCCTAGGCCGTCATTGTAAATAAGCATTTGTTCTTAACTGACTTGCCTAGTTAAATAAAGATTAAATAAAATACAATTTCTTCAAAGTATCCACCCTTTGCCTTTATTACAGCTTTGCAAACTCTCGGCATTCTCTCAACCAGCTTCATGAGGTAGTCACCTGTAATCAATTTCAATTAACAGGTGTACCTTGTTAAAAGTTAATTTGTGGAAGTGTTTTCCTTCTTAATGCATTTGAGCCAATCAGTTGTGTTGTGACAAGGTAGGGGTGGGTATACAGAAGATAGCCCTATTTGATAAAAGACCAAATCCATATTATGGCAAGAACAGCTCAAACAAGCAAAGAGAAACAACAGTCCATCATTACTTTAAGACATGAAGATCAGTCAATACGGAACATTACAAGAGCTTTTAACGTTTCTTCAAGTGCAGTTGCAAAAACCATCAAGCGCTATGATGAAACTGTCTCTAATGAGGACCGCCACAGGAAAGGAAGACCCAGAGTGACGTCTGCTGCAGAAGATAAGTTTATTAGAGTTACCAGCCTCAGAAATTGCAGCCCAAATAAATGCTTCAGAGTTCAAGTAACAGACATCTCAACATCAGAGGAGACTGACTCAGGCCTTCATGGTCAAATTGCTGCAAAGAAACCACTACAAAAAGGACACCAATAATAAGAAGAGACTTTCTTGGGCCAAGAACCAGGAGCAATGGACATTAGACCGGTGGAAATCTGTCCTTTGGTCTGATGAGTCCAAATTTGAGATGTTTTGTTCCAACCTCCGTGTCTTTTTTGAGAACGTGATGATCTCCGCATGTTTGGTTCCCACCGTGAAGCATTGGAGGTGAGATGGTGTGGGGGTGCTTTGCTGGTGATTTATTTAGAATTCAAGGCACACTTAACCAGCATGGCTACCACAGCATTCTGCAGCAATACGCCATCCCATCTGGTTTGCGCTTAGTGGGACTGTCATTTGTTTTTCCAACAGGACAATGACCCAACACACCGCCAGGCTGTTAAGGGCTATTTGAACAAGGAGGAGAGTGATGGAGTGCTGCATCAGATGACTTGGCCTCCACAATCCCCCGACCTCAACCAAATTGAGATGGTTTGGGATGAGTTGGACCGCAGAGAAGGAAAAGCAGCCAACAAGTCCTCAGCATATGTGGGAACTCCTTCAAAACTTTTGGAAAAGCATTCCAGATGAACCTGGTTGAGAGAATGCCAAGAAGTCTCTGAATGTCCTTGAGTGGCTCTGGCTGGGCCAAGGACAATCAGAGACTTGTCCCGAAGGCACTCCTGCGTTATCTTGGCTGTGTGCAAAGGGTCATTGTCCTGTTGGAAGGTAAACCTTCGTCCCAGTCTGGAGGTCCGGAGTGCTCTTGAGCAGGTTATCAAAAAAATAAATAATAATGTTACTGGTCACATACACATGTTTAGCAGATGTTATTGCGGGTGTAGCAAAATGCTTGTGCTACTACAGCACTGTTGGAGCTAGGATGTAAAACAATACACACAAATCTAAAAGTAAAATAATGAAATGAAGAAATATATAAATATTAGATTGAGCAATGTCAGAGTGGCATTGACTAAAATACAGTGGAATAGAATACAGCATATACATAAGAGATGAATAATGCAAAATATGTAAACATTACTAGTGACTAGTGACTAGTGTTCCATTATTACAGGGATTTCAAGTCTATGTATATAGGGCAGCAGCCTCTGATGTTCTAGTGATGGCTATTTAACTGTCTGATGGCCTTAAGATACATGTTTGACCTTCCTGTGACATCGGGTGTTGTAGGTGTCCTGGAAGGCAGGTAGTTTGCGCCCGGTGATGCGTTGGGCAGACCGCACCACCCTCTGGAAAGTCCTGCGGTTGCGGCCGGTGCAGTTGCCATACCAGACGGTGATACAGCCCGACAAGATGCTCTCAATTGTGAAACGGTAAAAGTTTGAGGGTTTTTGGGGCAATGCCAAATTGCTGTTACGCCTTCTCCACCCCACTCTGTGGGTGGATCATTTCAGATCGTCAGTGATGTGTACGCCAAGGGATTTGAAGCTTTCAACCTTCTCCACTGCGGTCAAGGATCTCACTGTACTTGCTCCGTTCATCTTTCCCCTCGATCCTAAATCCTGATCCCAGTCTCTACCCCTGAAAAACATCCCCACAGCATGATGCTGCCATCACCATGCTTCGCCCTAGGGATGGTGCCAGGTTTCCTCCAGACGTGAGGCTTAGCATTCAGGCAAAATAGTTCAATCTTGGTTTCATCAGACCACAGAATCTTGTTTCTCATGGACTGAGAGTCCTTTAGGTGCCTTTTGGAAACCCCAAGCGGGCTGTCATGTACCGTTTACTGAGGAGTGGCTTCCGTCTGGCCACTACCATAAAAGCCTGATTGTTGGAGTGCTGCAGAGATGGTTGTCCTGCTGGAAGGTTCTCCCATCTCCACAGAGGAACTCTGGAGCTCTGCAAGTGTGGCCATCAGGTTCTTGGTCACCTCCCTGACCAAGGCCCTTCTCCCCCGATTGCTCAGTTTGGCCGTGCGGCCAGCTCTATAATGAGTGTTGGCGGTTCCAAACTTCTTCCATTTCAGAATGATGGAGGCAACTGTGTTCTTGGGGACCTTCAATACTGCAGACATTTTTTGGTACCCTTCCCTAGATCTGTGCTTCGACACAGTCCTGTCTCTGAGGTCTACGGACAATTCCTTCGACGTCATGGCTTGGTTTTTGCATTGACATGCACTGTCAACTGTGGGACCTTATATAGACAGGTGTGTGTGCCTTTCCAAATCATGTCCAATCAATTGAATTTACCACAGGTGGACTCCAAGTTGTAGAAACATCTCAAGGAGGATCAATGGAAACAGGATGCACCTGAGCTCAATTTCGAGTCTCATAGCAAAGGGTCTGAATACTTATGTAAATAAGGCATCTGTTTTTATTTAACACATTTGCAAACATTCCCAAAAAACTGTTTCCACTTAGTCATTATGGTGCATTGTGTGTAGATTGATGAGGAAACAAATTCATTTCATCCAATTTAGAATAAGGCTGTGACGTAACAAAATGTGGAAAAAGTCATGGGGTCTGAATACTTTCCAAATGCACGGTATCCTCCAAACACCGGCTTCGAGGGCACTATCACTTTTATACAACGAGTTAACAACATATTAAATAATGATTGTCAAATGTTCCATTGTCATACTGACTGGCAGGCAATGTTCTTATCTCTTGCTTGCTAGCTAGCCAACTACGGCTAACTTAGTCACGTCAAACAGTGCAGCCGGAATAACAGCAGTAGCTGCATTTGCCTCGTTTAAGCTGTTTTCTAGTGACATTTATTTGGATACATCCATAACAATGAGCTAATGATGCGCGATTTCGCCCGGCGTAGAAAATGAGCTCTCTCGTCCTGACACTGCTCGCCAATAACCCAGCTAACAGTCACTTCAAACTTTAGCTGGAAAGACAGCAAACTAGCGACATGTCATGTCACATGTTTTCTATAGACATTTCCTTGTATATATATCCATAACAATTATGCCAGCGGATTCATGATTTCAGACACCCTCATTACTACGGGACAGCTGGAGATCGAATATCAACATTGAAACAACGTTGCAAATGCCCGGAGAGACGGACCGCAACGTTTATACAAATCTCTGCTGTTGAAAACTAAATGTTAACATAAAAGAAAAGTGAGACGTTTTTTTATTACGGTTCTACTGGATGATGTTAATAAATGTTCACTGTAATTTGAACTACTGTGGGGTTTCGGGACTCGTTATCAATGAACCACGTATATGACACATGACAACTCTTATCAGCCTAGTGATCGCAACATTGTTGCTCTCCGATGTGAATATTTGGAAATGATGTTTCATTTCCAAGGGCTTTCTGAATAAGCTCAACTGAAATGCACCAATTGTGCATGATGCGCATCACTACTCTGGTCTATCAATCCATTCCAAATCATTATACATGACACAGGGGCGGCATATGTTGAACTTGCCTAGGGCGGCAGCAGAACTGCTAGGACCGGGCCTGACGAACACAATTTGTCTAATTTCCTGCGTTTCCCGGCGGCCCTTGGCCTGCTCAAAGGGAAGTAAAAACAGTCCAAGTCCTTGGAGCAGCTTGCGATGCGCATCAGCCTCGTTGCTTTGTCCTCAAGACGATCTTGAGGCCATCTTTAATTTCACACTAGAAACGGGGATAATCAACACACTTTCGGCCAATTTTACCCAGTCGTGGTACACTTCGCTGAAGTCTTTTGCGTGAGTAAAAATAGAAACACACCACTGACACTAATTTCCAAGTAGCTTGAGGATTTCTGAGCCTGTAAAGTACATTTTCCTTTGAAGTTGGAGCACATGGACTGGTATTTCCATCATTGAATAAAAATGATTATTCTCCACTGGGAAACAGAAACCCTGGTATGTGATAGCTCTACCAATACACTCATTATCAAGGCTAGAGTGAATTATTCTCTCGTGTGACGTTTCAGGATTTTACTTACATGTTTTAATAAGACGAGAATATTTAATGGGTACCGAGTGTACCTCGATTTTTGGGACATTTCTTATGCATAAATGAAAACATGAAAATAAAACTTCACTAAATAATGATGATTGTTAGTCCTGGAGGTCTCTCCTAATTCCCAGTTATATTAAAGCTATGGGGGTTTCTATGGCAGAGTTTACTCACAGGCCAAGACGTAAGACACTGATACACAGGTGCACGCACATGCATTTGAACAGACATGCACTTCAAAGCCATAGAGCAGATTTGAACCACACACACACAAAATATTAACTTGAGTCCCTAAACAACATGTAATTTAAGAAAGCATGTAAAAATGACCATTGTTTAACCAACATTAGCCTATTCCTCTTGCGTGTCTCTAGAGCCAGGTACACTGGAACATGTCTAGCTACAGCAGGCCTCTGTATAATTCATGGAGACAGTTTAAATCAAAGTTGTATGACTTCATATTTTGATGAGTCACACACAGAGCAATGGCGTGAGAAACCTTGACAATGCCTTCACGCAACCACCAATTGAAAATGTGTTTTTCATGCTAGCAGTCGTGCCTGCATGTCAGTCTCACAGCAGCAACATAACTTGGTGAACGACAACACGATAAAAGATCAGCTTACATTTTTAAATGCATTTTGTTTTATCTGACTGTTAAATGAACCTTGCATTGTTATACATAAGTGTCAAATTTACAAAAATGGCATCTCTCAGGAGGGCTTAAATGGTACATTACCACAAAAAGCCCTCCCTCTATACAGAATGTAAATTACAACAAAGCAATATTGTTCAATGTGATCAATAATACCTTTGCATAATATTGTAGTCTATAGTGTACATTTTCACACCAAACCATTGGATTCGAACTATTTTAATGGGTAGACTTGCTGTTTTTCCAATTAACCTGTTGGGGATGGGGGCGCTGTTTAGACTATTTATGCTAATTTGGCTAATTTTTTAAACGGCTTCCCACAAAATCCTTGATCGTACAATATGCATATTATTATTATTATTGGATAGAAAACAGTCTATAGTTTCTATAGGAGTTGAAATTTTGTCTCTAAGTGGAACAGAGCCCATTCTACAGCAATTTCCCTGACATGGAGTCAGATTTGAGAAATGTTGGCCACTTTTCTGAAGTCAGTTAACCTGTTGGGGATGGGGGCGCTGTTTAGACTATTTATGCTAATTGGGTAATTTTTGAAACGGCTTCCCACAAAATCCTTGATCGTACAATATGCATATTATTATTATTATTGGATAGAAAACAGTCTATAGTTTCTATAGGAGTTGACATTTTGTCTCTAAGTGGAACAGAGCCCATTCTACAGCAATTTCCCTGACATGGAGTCAGATTTGAGAAATGTTGGCCACTCTTCTGAAGTCATTTAAAAGGGCACTGTCGTTGCTATGACTATACGGACACTTCTTACGTCTTCCCCTGGATGCCTTTACGTGATGACGATTCCAACGGGGTCGATTGCTCGTTCACAGGCCCTACAAATGAAAAAACCCTGAAGCTAGTCATTCTTTGGGAGCTGCGTCATGAGCCTAGAGGACACCGGCGCGCACCTGTTCCAAGCGTTAGTTTAGCCTGTTATATTTCTCCGGTCATCTTTTCACTCGTTATAGGAGTTACAAACATCATAAAGTAGTTAATTTAAAGCGTTTTATAGCAATTTATATCCGTTTAGTGCGATTTTGGGACATTTATTTTTGCAACGATGTGAAAAGTTGGGCACGCTTTTCAGTTCATCCCGAACGCAGTTGACATTTCCACATGGCAAGAGGACAGCTTTCCACCAAAAGACGATTTCTCCCAAGAAAGGATCCTTTGCCCAAGATACTGATGGAAGAACAGCTCAAGGTAGGACATTTTTATTATGATAAATCGTGTTTCTGTCGAAACATTTTAGTGGCTTAGGACGCCATGTTTTTTGACGTAGCTTCGCTTGGCGCAAACTGTATTGAAAAGTAAGGATAAATTAAAAAATGTAATAACGCAATTGTATTAAGAATTAAATTGTCTATCAATCCCTGTCCACCCTATATTTTTTAGTCACGTTTATGAGTATTTATGTATAAGAGTAGATCACTGTCTAAGTGGCGCAAGGACATTTTCTGACCAGCTGAGCTACATTTCACATTGTCTAACCATGATTTTGGTGGCTAAATATAAACATTTTCGATCAAACTGTATATGCATGTTGTAATGTGATGTTACAGGAGTGTCATCGGAAGAATTCTGAGAAGGTTAGTGAAAAAATTAATATCTTTTGGCGATGTTGACTTTTATCGCTCACTTTGGCTAGAATCAATGCTGGGCTGCTAATTGCTATGTGCTAAGCTAATATAACGATTTATTGTGTTTTCGCTGTAAGACACTTAGAAAATCTGAAATATTGTCTGTATTCACAGGATCTGTGTCTTTCGATTCGTGTATGCTGTGTATTTTTACGAAATGTTTGATGATTAGTAGTTAGGTAAACACGTTGCTCATTGTAATTATTCTAGTCCATTTGTGATGGTGGGTGCAATTGTAAACTATGCCATCTACCTGAAATATGCACTTTTTTCTAACAAAACCTATCCCATACCATAAATATGTTATCAGACTGTCATCTAATGAGTTTTTTTGTTGGTTAGGGGCTATAAATATCTTAGTTTAGCCGAATTGGTGATGGCTACTGGTGTTGGTGGACAAATAAAAGATGGTGGATTATGCTAATGTGTTTTTAGGTAATAGATGTACATCTTTACATATTGTGTCTTCCCTGTAAAACATTTTAAAAATCGGAAATGTTGACTGGATTCACAAGATCTGTGTCTTTCATTAGCTGTATTGGACTTTAATGTGTGAAAGTTAAATATTTTAAAAAAATATTTTTTTTGAATTTCGCGGCACTGGTTTTTCAGTGGGGGGGGGGGGGGGTGTGCCGCTAGCGCCACGCTGATCCTAGACAGGTTAAGCCCAATATTCTCCTATTATGCCCGCTTTCCATTGAAACCCATGGCGTTTGTGTGTCGATTTCCCTAATATTCACTGAACATGAGCATAAATGTTTTTAGTTCAGATTTAAGTTGATTGAAAACACACAAAAACTACAGTTATGCATATTTGGCATCCAGCCATGGTGCCTTTACCAAGATTAGAAACCTACGTACTCTCTCCAAGACGTTTGGAGTGAACAGGCAGTCGCTGATGCTGAGAAGAATAAGATCAGGGTTGAGGGATAGAAGACCTACAAGTGGTGGATAAAAATGCAAACAAAAAGAGGGACAAGAAGATGATTATTGGGTGAAGACTCCATTGTCATATTGTCGTCTTACATTCATCCAAGTGATTATGTTTTTTTTGGTCCGCCACCTATACCTTTTTAATACACAGTAGAGAGGGAGATTTGAGAATATCTTCAGACAGGATTTAGGACGAAAAGGAACTAATTTAAAAGAATAGCAGTACAGCAAATGTGAAATCAGCTTTAAAGATAATTAATTGAAAGTTGTGTGTGTTATTTTCTTTGTTGCATGGCTTCTTATCCACAGAGGGCCAATGTGGGTTAACCTGTTGAGACTGGGGGCGCTGTTGTCACTATTTATGGTAATCGTGTAATTTTTGAAACGGCTTCCTACAAAATTCTTGATCGTACAATATGCATATTATTATTATTATTGGATAGAAAACAGTCTATAGTTTATATAGGAGTTGAAATTTTGTCTCTAAGTGGAACAGAACCCATTCTACAGCAATTTCCCTGACATGGAGTCAGATTTCAGAAATTTTGGCCACTGTTCTGGAGTCAGTTTTAAAGCCAATGTTATTCCTATGAGTATACGGACACTGCTTACGTCTTCCCCTGGATGCCTTTACGTGATGACGATTTGAATGGGGTCGATTGCGCGTTCACAGGCACTATAAATTAAAAAACCCTGTAGCTAGTCACTCTTTTGGAGCTGCGTCATGCGCCTGGAGGACACCGACCCGCACCTGTTCCAAGCATTAGTGTTGGGAGTAATCTTTCTCCGGTCATGTTAAGACTCGTTATAGGAGTTAAAAACATCATAAGGTAGTTAATTTAAAGCGTTTTATAGCAATTTATATCCGTTTAGTGCGATTTTGGGACATTTATTTCTGAAACGCTGTGAATCGCTGGGCACGCTTCCAGTTCATGCTGAACGCAGTTGGCATTTCCACATGGCAAGAGGACAGCTTTCCACCAAAAGACGATTAGACCCAAGAAAGGATCCTTTGCCCAAGATACTGATGGAAGAACAGCTCAAAGTAGGACATTTTTATTATGATAAATCGTGTTTGTCGAAAAATGTTAGTGGCTTAGGACGCCATGTTTTTTGACGTAGCTTCGCTTGGCGCAAACTGTATTGAAAAGTAAGGATAATTTTAAAAATGTAATTCCGCGATTGTATTAAGAATTAAATTGTCTATCAATCGCTGTCCACCCTATATTTTTTAGTCACGTTTATGAGTATTTATGTATACGAGTAGATCACTGTCTAATATGGCGCACTGACATTTTCTCACCAGCTGGGCTACTTTCCCCATTGTCTAACCATGATTTTGGTGGCTAAATATGCACATTTTCGAACAAACTGTATATGCATGTTGTAATGTGATGTTACAGGGGTGTCATCTGAAGAATTCTGAGAAGGTTAGTGAAAAAAATAATATATTTTGGCGATGTTTACGTTATCGCTCACTTTGGCTAGAATTAATGCTGGGGTAATGTTTGCACATGTGCTATGCTAATATAACGATTTATTGTGTTTTCGCTGTAAGACACTTAGAAAATCTGAAATATTGTCTGTATTCACAGGATCTGTGTCTTTCGATTAGTGTATGCTGTGTATTTTTACGAAATGTTTGATGATTAGTAGTTAGGTAAACACGTTGCTCATTGTAATTATTCTAGTCCATTTGTGACGGTGGGTGCAATTGTAAACTATGCCATCTACCTGAAATATGCACATTTTTCTAACAAAACCTATCCCATACCATAAATATGTTATCAGACTGTCATCTGATGAGTTTTTTTCTTGGTTAGGGGCTATAAATATCTTAGTTTAGCCGAATTGGTGATAGCTACTGGTGTTGGTGGACAAATAAAAGATGGTGGATTATGCTAATGTGTTTTTAGGTAATAGATTTACATCTTTACATATTGTGTCTTCCCTGTAAAACATTTTAAAAATCGGACATGTTGGCTGGATTCACAAGATCTGTGTCTTTCATTAGCTGTATTGGACTTTAATGTGTGAAAGTTAAATATAAAAAAAAAAAAAAAAAATTAATTAATTTCGCGGCTCTGCCTTTTCAGTGGGGGTGGAGGGGGAGTGCCGCTAGCGGCACCCTCATCCTAGACAGGTTAAGGTTTGTGTTCTAACTAAGCAATAACACACCTGATTCAACTAATCATGTCTTGATTAAAGTGTATGACTGGTTGAAATCGGGAGTGTACTGTTTGGCAAAAACAAAAGCCTAAGTCCACATGGATTTCTGTGGATACGATTGGACACTCCCCTAATATGAGTTCTACTTTCATAATGAATAGTAATGATCCGTTTATTTTAATAACTTTAAGGGAGATGAATATAATTTTACATAAGAAATGTCCGCTTGTACATTTGGAAATGAATTAAACTAGATTATATAAGAGGTGGTCTTATTGGGAACACAATTTCCACCTGAATGACGTGCCCAAAGTAAACTGCCTGTTGCTCAGGCCCTGAAGCCAGGATATGCATATAATTGGTACCATTGGAAAGAAACACTTTGAATTTTGTAGAAAAAATAATGTAGGACAATATAAAAGTCTAGATATGGTAGGAGAAAATCCAAAAGAAAAGCCACGAAGACAGGACGCATCTGCTAAAAATCGTTTTTCTATTGAACATACTTTCCGTAAGAAATATTATAGTTTGATTACATTTTAGGGTATCTGAGGAGTCAATAGAAACGTATTTTGACTTGTTGAAACAAAGTTTAGGGGTAGATTTTCAGATTCCTTTTTCTGCAAGTTGAACGAGTGGATTACTCAAATCGATGGCACCAACTATACAGACTTTTTGGGATATAAAGAAGGATTTTATCTAACAAAACGACACTACATGGTATAGCTGGGACCCTTTGGATGACAAATCAGAGGAAGATTTTCAAAAAGTGAATATTTAATCACTATTTGTGAATTTATGAAACTTGTGCCAGTGGAAGAATATTTTGATGTGGGGCGCCGTCCTCAAACAATCGCATGGCATATTTTCGCTATAATAGCTACTGTAAAATTGGACAGTGCAGTTAGATTAACAAGCATTTAAGCTTTCAACCGATATAAGACCCTTATGGGTATCTAAATGTTTAGTATCCATAATTTATGATTATTTATTTGAATTGCGCCCCCTCCAGTTTCACCGGAAGTTGTTCCGCTAGTGGGAGGCCTTACCCTAAGTTAAAGGGTACACTCGGTATGTATTATCAGGATTTTAATCAAATATGTGTACGTCTTTTTAAAAACAGGTTATAAGTAAAGTCATAACTTCACATGAGAATCTTTCATTTTATATACACTTTTCTTGAAATTAGGGCAGCATACGTTAGAAATGTTTAAACTTCGATTTTGGGCTTAATTTGTACACATACACTATACAATATCAGTTCTCTGTATGACAAGTAGTACAAAGCTGCGGCTCGGAGTATTGTTTCTTCATACTATGTAATGCATTCAATGAATTTGGTGATGTTTTTTCCCCTGTTCAGAGAAATTAGTCACTGAAGTTTAGGTTTATGTCCCATCCAACATCCTGATATTACCAGGTTCTGACCACTAGACAGTGCTGTTCCTGCCATTAGGCTTAATTTCTCAGACATCAAATTATATTTCAACAAAATAATGTTGCAGGAATACTAAGCTTAACAGTTTCTAACTACAGAAACAATTTCAAAACAATCTGAGATGGTGGGTGTCATGGCTTGATGAAATGATCCAGAAACTATTGTGTCAATGAGAGAGTGTACGTGTTTGTGTGTGCATGAGTGAGTGAGGGAGTGAGTAGGAAGCGGTGGTGTCCCAGGAAGTGTTTGTGCGGCTTAAGTGAAGGAACCCCGCCACCCCTCTCGTCAAACACTGGGAGAGAGTCCTGACAGACATGCGCCACACACACACACACACACAAAAGGCCACAAGAGATAGCGATGCAGTGTCCACACACACTGTACCACTACCATTCGAATGTTACTCATTCAAATTGAATACAGATACAACTCAAATGAGGAATAGGATGAGAAGCATGTCCTAGTCTTTCAGGGCTCAATGCGGAAGTGGACATGACTGACTGCTAATCACAGTTCCTCCTCTTGCTAATCCCATTGAACACCATGCTAATACGACCAGATGGAAAGTCAATACACTGACCCCGAGCAACCTGGCTGACGACGTCTCTCACAACAATATGTAGTCATTTTACATAGGCTAGATAAGGTTGGCTTTAGTGGCTTGTCCATTTCGAGATGTCAGGTTGATAACACTGTCCTCTTGTCCTGTGTGATCTAAGACGTTTTCATGGTGTGTGTGTGTGTGTGTGTGTGTGTGTGTGTGTGTGTGTGTGTGTTAGAGAGGGGCTGAGTATTGAGGACGGTGAGTGCTGTAGGCAGTGCGGCGCTATGCTCGGGTTACAAACACAGTCTTTCATGTGGGACTGGTCTGAAACAGGCCAAGATGAAAGCTCACTCCCCCGCACAATAAAATCTCGGCATCTGTTGATTTCCTGTCTCTCCGACATCCGATCCTCAATAACCAAAAAATTGCCAAGCTAAATAGTTTGATGCAAAATATGCCAACAACTGCGGGACACAGGTAACATTGCAATTATATCATTCCATTCCCGCCATCAGCCTCTGCGGATGATCAGACAGCATGGCGCAGCAACATTTTCTCTGCTAATGAAGACAACTTTTTCTGAGGAGCAGACACCACTCGGAGCTCAGTGTTATTCCTCTTACCTCGAACATTCCAAAAAAGACAAAGCCGGAACTGTGGCGTATCCAATATGCCCGCACAACCAAAATCTCAGAGCCTTATACAAGACCTTTCAAACGGTCCACCATAACTCTAGCGGTAGGCTGTTTAGGCCAACATGCTTAGACTCAAAATACTGCAACAGGCCAACACTCTGATACCTTCAGTGCCAGATCGTTTCTGCAATGTTTGGCATGGCAATGACAAAGGAGTTGGCTATACCAAAAAAAAAAGGCTAATATTCTGAGGCAAGCCAGACAACAGCACAGTCAAAACAAATGCACTTTAGCAAGCACCAACACTACACCACACAGTCAATTGAAACAGCAGAGAGAAGGTTAAGGACGTACGGTAGGGGTACTTACTGGCTGACGAGGGCGTGCTGTAGCTACTCAGGGGCAGGCCGGGGGGAGAGAGCCCCCCCAGCATGTGGGGGAAGAAGTAGGAGTAGTGGGGCATGGGGAAGCCGTTGAGATGGGGGCCCGGGACCGGGTTGCCCTTCCCAGCCATTTTGGCTCAATCCACCGCCACCGATGACGACACCCAAAACACTATACTGTGGGCAATACAGGGCTCAGAATGGTGTCAGTGTGGGTTATGGAGTGGATTTAGCCCCCATATGGGCGACGGACATGCGTGGTATTCCAGTGGCGTTGTAACTGGAGAAATGCCCTCTGAATCAGGCAACTGGAGTTGTAGTATTCCCCAAAATGTCCGCCTGTTTGTTACCTCCTTTGACTGATGGCGAGGAGAGGTGCAGGATAGTGGTTATGAAGGATGTTTTGTACCTTCACAGTCAGGGTATAGCAGGTCTTCCACTGTGGAGTCGGTTCCAGAGATGGGGAATACGTAGAGACACGGTGACTATGAAATAGTCCTCTCTGGTATAGCTCTAACTCGTTCAGTGTCTCGACTCTCTTTTTGATTGTCCTTCAATCTTCACCTAGAGAGAAAGATAATTAAAAATGTTGAATCCCCTCTGGGACAATATACACACCACAAACACACTTTGAAAAAAACCATGACATGTCAGCCCTGGCATCTATACCCTCCTGCAAAAAAAAAACTGTGGTTAAAAGGTCAAGTGCAACACACACCATCCCAGCGAGAGAGAGAGAGAGGAGCGAGAGAGAGATAATTATATAAAGAAAACATATATTTTCCCTCTATTTAAAAGCTCGGGGAAAAACATGCATCTACGTGACTCTAATGACTGGAACTGTCTAGTCTGAAATGGTAAAAAAACACCCATTTCAGGAGAATGATCTTAAGGAGCATTAAAAGCCATGAACAGCATGCAATGGGTATGTGATAGCTCGACCAATACACACACTCATTACCAAGGCTGGATTGAAAACCCTGGGGGAATGTTGCCGAGACATAAATGAAGCAAAAGAAAAAACGTTGCTAATTATGACTGTCCCTGAGGTCTTTCACAAACAAACACAAACACACACACCACACACCCACAGTCAAAGCCATAGAGCAGGTGCGCACACTCACTCTTCACTTGAGTCCGTATACATCACGTAATGTAAGAATTAATATCAAATGTTACCAACATTAGACAAACAAAATACAATACACTCAATTCTAGCCCATTTTTAGGCGTCTCTCTAGCTACAGCCTGGTACACTGGAACATTGTCTTGCTCCAGCAGGCCTCTGTATAATTCATGGAGACCGTTTGATCAAATTTTTTATATACATGACAGCAAACCTTTTTGCCACAGTTCGCATTGATGTGCCATCCTGGATGAACTGCACTACCTGAGCCACTTGTGTGGGTTGTAGACTCCGTCTCATGCTACCACTAGAGTGAGAGCACCGCCAGCATTCAAAAGTGACCAAAACATCAGCCAGGAAGCATAAGAACTGAGAAGTGGTCTGTGGTCACCACCTGCAGAATCACTCCTGTTTTGGGGGGCGTCTTTCTAATTGCCTATAATTTCCACCTTTTGTCTATTCCATTTGCACAACAGCATGTGAAATTTATTGTCAATCAGTGTTGCTTCCTAAGTGGACAGTTTGATTTCACAGAAGTGTGATTGACTTGGAGTTACATTGTGTTGTTTAAGTGTTCCCTTTATTTTTTTGAGCAGTGTATATAAAAATAGTCTGATCAATCGGTATCGGCATTGAAAAATCATAATCGGTCGACCTCTAGTAGATATGTACACATATAGGTAGGGCTGGGCGATATGGCCTAAAAATCCTATCCATTTTTTTTAACACTTATCAGCGATTCACAATACATTTTCAAATAGTTTCTCTAAATAAGCTTAAAATACACTAAATTTCAAACAAAATCAGCAATAACCTAATGCATTTCAGAGCTTGTGAAATTATATCTAGGCTAAATAAGCCTTTCACAACCAGAAGACCCACTTATTACACTTCATCAAAATAGTTTAACCTACTTCTTTGCAATAGTCACTGATCTGGCGTTCAAGTCTGTCTATGAAAATGCCCTTTTTGTTACTAATTTAACCAGAACCATGCACAATGCACATTCACTAATAATGACCAACTTCTTGTAGCAGCCATTATAGAACATTAACACAGATCTCAAAACAAATCAAGCAAAAGCCCGTGTGCTAGTGAGTTGCCAGCTAATCTTTATATAAGTTTAGCAAACTTGGATCTATTTGCTAGCTAAGAAGGTAGAAGAGTTGAATTGTTATAAACACACCATTCTGTCCGTCTCCAACTGTTTGAACAGCACGCTAGCCTGTCCACATGTTGAAATCAAGTGACCTACCTTATTTCTCAGAATGAGAACGAGTTGCCAATTTCTTACAGAATTGTGTTTTAGGCTTATTGCACATTTAGAAAACAGACTAGACAGCTAGTATAACGTTCTTTGGCCAAAATGCTGCCAGCGGTACATGGTACCGCAATGGCGCACGCGACAAACTAAGAATTCATTTTACAGAATCAAATGTTTATTGATTCGAGAGAGAGAGAGAGAGAGAGAGAGAGTGTACACAAGATTTTGGCAATGAGGCCCTTTATCTACTTCCCCAGCGTCAGATGAACTCTTGGATAACGTTTGTATGTCTCGGTGTCCAGTATGAAGGAAGTTCAGGGTAGTTTCGCAAACCAATGAGAACTAGCGTTAGCGCAACGTCTGGAAGTCTGTCTCGCAGACATGGTCTATATGGGGCCCTGGTGTGTCCGTCTCTCCATCAGGCTGAGTGCATGGCTTTATAGGCTCTGATCCGTGTATTAGCTGCCTTATCTTTTATTGATCGGGGCCAAAGTGCTCTCCAAATCACCCTGTAATATGGCTGGGCAGCCGGATATACAAGGATACCACAAACGCAAGCGGATAGACACACACAGGACACACTGATATAGTGATACGGTGACAAACAAAAAGGAGGACACTGCACAAGGGGTGTATTTGCATTAGCTAAAGAGCTTTAACGAGCATCTTTAAAAAGCCTAAGAGTGCTGGTCTCTGTTTTATTTCACTTTTAAAAACCTCCCTGTTGTTTTGAGCCATATTAAGAGGACGTAGGCTTCATGATAGCCAAGGTTCAGTTACGTATGGGTCTGTTTCACATGTAAAAGCAAATCATATAACCATGATACGTGTAGGCTCACACACAAACACACAAATCATGAAAATGCATTAAGATCCCCTATAATACATTGACTGAAAAACCATACAGGACTGCATATTTAGATGACAATTGGCAAATTGCTATGTGGTCTATCACAAAGCCATCTGGCACGTATGTCACCTCAGCTGGCCATTTTGAAACATAAGTTACGTGACCTTACAACAGACCCCTTGTACGGAAATACAGATGGACTGGAAATCCATATTGCACTGCATATTTAGATACAGTAGCTTAGGCCATTGGTTGTGTATCAACAATGTGCTAAATGAGGCCAGAATAAAAGATTGCAGGCTGAAAATTGGTCTATTGCCAATGTATTCAATTACCAAGCCATCTGGCATGTACATAATATAATTAAATACAAATTTAGCAGACTCTAATCGAAAACAACTTAGTCATGTGTGCATACGGTTTTTACATATAGGTGGTCCCGGAAATAACACCCACTATACTGGTGTTGTAAGAGCCACGTTCCACCAACTGAGCTACAGACGACCACGTCACCTAAGCCGGCCATTTTGAAACACAAGCTACTTGACCTTTAAAACAGTCTCATTGTACAGCGAACAGATCTCACATCTAGCTTATCTCACTGCATTCGAGAGATCTCCTTCTCTGTATGTTAAGTCGTGGAAACCTGGGAGAGAGATTGGTCTGCAATTCACTCAAACGGTGACTGAATGTATTGTAGGTCACACAAGGTAACATAAGGTATTAGTGTTGCACAGTATACAGAAACGTCGGTACTTTTTCTTTTTACAAAAAAAATAACTGTTTGGTACTGAATTTGTTATATCTCCGATACTTTAATTTTAATTTGTTTAATTTCGTACTTTTTACCCCTTGGCTATCACCAAATTGGTTTGAAAAATTGGTAGTTAGTCTTGTCCCATCACTGCAACTCCCATATGGACTCAGGAGAGGCGAAGGTCGAGAGCCATGAGTCCTCCGAAACACAAGCCTGCCAAGCTGCACTGCTTCTTGACACAGTGCTCGCTTATCCCGGACGCCAGCCGCACCAATGTGTCAGAGGGAACACCGTACAACTGGCGACTGAAGTCAGCGTGCATGCGCCCGGCCCGCCACAGGAGTCGCTAGAGCGCGATAGGACAAGGACATCCCGGTTGGCCAAACCCTCCCCTAACCCGGACGACGCTGGGCCAATTGTGCGCCGCCTCATGGTTCTCCAGGTCGCGGCCAGCTGCGACAGCCTGGGATCAAACCCAGGTCTGTAGTGACGCCTCTAGCACTGCGATGCAGTGCCTTAGACCGCTGCGACACTCGGGAGATGTTTGGTACTTCTGTCAAATGTGTCTCACGTGATTGAGAGGACCAATTGTGTGTCAGCGCAGCACCTTTATAGCATGAAGAGTAATGTGCCTGCTCCACTTCATTGCTAGAGCTGTCTGGGCGGCATTGGCTCCCCACTCATGCTGCACAGAAGCTTACACACTTGAATAATGCAACACGGTATGTAGAAATGTTGAAACTGTTTATTACTGTTCGCAAAACAATGTCCATACAGGCCAGAACACTTTTGTGCAAGATGATACCGGTAGCTTCCAGGTTTGTAGGTTCACTTTCCTTGCTAGCTTGCAGTTGATTTCCCTACCCTAGTACATTGTTTGTGATAATATGCTAAACATAAAGCAAAATATGCCGATTTCAAAGCAGATTGTCACCAAAAACTTGATTAATTCACTTAGACTCCCTAGCCACCAAAAACTCCTTCGACTCCTGTCTGGTTTCCTCTAGATTCCATAGCCGAAGTCAGATTCCACAGCCACATTCTGAATCGTGACTGACATCATTAATTTCTTTGAGAAAGCACACACTTTTATAAAAAAGAGATTGCTTCTAGTATACAAACGCTGTTTATCAGTACAATAAAATATGTGTTCTAGCAGTTGCCAATAAAATAAGTGTTAAATGGAAGGGATTGTTTGTCATCTGTTTCCCCTTGAAATCAGCTAAACAAGCTCAATAACAATGCATGCACACACTGCTTTTGAATAATATGCATTCATCTACATTGTGAATAGACCTAGCCTACATCTTGATTTACACAGTTTATCAATATGGATTTACAAATCAAATAAATTACCATTTTGTTGTTACCAAAGTTTTACTTATCTTCATCCAAGTCGCAACAATAGACAAACAGTCTGCTTAAACTAATAACACAAACAATTCTACATGTTCATGTCTTTGTTGAACAGACTGTGTAAACATTTACAGTGCAGGCTGCAAAACGTCTGTGAACTCTGGATTTAATAACTGGTTGACCATCCTTTGGCAGCAAAAACCTCAATGTTTTCTGTAGTTGCGGATCAGAACTGCACAACGGCCAGGAGGAATGTTGGACCATTTCTCTTTACATAACTGTTTCAGTTCAGCAATATTCTTGGGATGTCTGGTGTGAACCGCTCAAGGTCATGCCACAGCATCTCAAAATCGGGTTGAGGTCAGGACACTGATTGAGCCCTCCAGAAAGGAGTATTTTCTTCTATTGAAGATATTTTGATGTTGATTTACTTCTGTGTTTTTTGGTCGTTGTCCTGTTGCGTCACCCAACTTCTGTTGAGCTTCAAAATTGGCAGACAGATAGCCTTACATTCTCCTGCAAAATGTCTTGATAAACTTGGGAATTCATTTTTCCGGTGATGATAGCAAGCTGTCCAGGCCCTGAGGCAGCAAAGCAGCCCCAAAACATGACGCTCCCTCCACCATACTTTACAGTTGGGATGCAGTTGATGTTGGTGTGCTGTGCCTTTTTTCTCCACACATAGTGTTCCAGAGATTTCTGTAAGGCTTTAGTTGACACTCTAGGATTCTTCTTAACCTCATTGAGCATTCTGCGCTGTGCTCTTGCAGTCATCTTTGAAGGATGGCCACTCCTAGGGAGAGTAGCAACAGTGCTGAACTTTCTCCATTTATAGACAACTTGTCTTATTTGTGGACTGATGAACATCATGGCTTTCAGAGATACTTTTGTAACCATTTCCAGATTTATGCAACTCAACAATTCTTAATCTTCTTCTGAGATCTCTTTTGTTTGAGGCATGGTTCACATCAGGCAATGCTTCTTGTGAATAGCAAACTCAAATGTTGCTATTGACAAGAAGCACGTGTTTTCAACATCTCCAATCTCGTCTCATTGATTGGACTCCAGGTTAGCTGACTCCTGACTCCAATTAGCTTTTGGAGAAATCATTAGCCCAGGGGTTCACATACTTTTCCCAACCTACAATGTGAATGGTTAAATGAACTATTCAATATAGACAAGAAAAACACAATCATTTGTGTGTCATTATTTTAATCACACTGTGTTTGCCTATTGTTGTGACTTAGATGAAGATCAGATCAAATGTTATGACCAATTTATGCAGAAATCCAGGTAATTTCAAAGGGTTCAAATACTTTGCCACTGTAGGCCTACACACACACCTTCCCCCAACCCTTCTCTCCCAGTTTACCATCCATAACCCAACCCCGGCAGGCCCATTCTCCTCCCAGTCCCACATGTGATCTATGTGTTATATGATAGGGAAGACATAGAAAGTAAGTGCTATGGAGGATGGAGCTCTACAGTACTATTATACAGTGCTGAGCATCCTTGTGCTTTCAGGCTGCAGAGCGATCAAACGGACAGCTAACCGTGGAATAAAAACATACACACATTTGTCTAAAGTTGAGGGAGCATGCAATTGGCATGCTGACTGGAGGAATGTCCACCAGAGCTGTTGCCAGAGAATTTAACGTCCATTTTTCTACCATAAGCCGCCTCCGTTGTTTTAGTTAATTTTGCAGTACGTCCATCCGGCCTCACAACCGCAGACCACATGTAACCATGCAAGCTCAGGAACTCCACATCTGAAAGTTTCTAAAAAAACTGTTTGAATCATGTCTGTGACTATAACAGAACGTATTTGGCAGGCAAAACCCTGAGGACAAACATTCAGATTTTTTTTTTTTTTAGGTCACTCTTTTCAATGGGTTTTCATTGGGAATCCAGATTTCTAAGGGACCTTCCTGCAATTCCTATCGCTTCAACTGGATGTCAACAGTCTTTAGAAATTGGTTGAGGTTTTTCCTTTGAGAAATGAAGAAGTAGCCCTGTTCAGAATGAGGCTCCAGTGAAGTGTACTGTTTGTTAGAGGCGCGTGACCAGAAAGCATGCTTTCCTCCGGTATTGAACACAGATCATCGGGTCTTAAATTTTATCGATTATTTTTGTTAAAAAATACCTAAAGTTGTATTACAAAAATAGTTTGAAAAGTTTGGACAAAGCTTACAGGTAACTTTCGAGATATTTTGTAGTCACGTTGTGCAAGTTGGAACCGGTGTTTTTTCTGGATCAAACGCGCCAAATAAATGGACATTTTGGACATATATCGACGGAATTAATCGAACAAAAGGACCATTTGTGATGTTTATGGGACATATTGGAGTGCCAACAGAAGAAGCTCGTCAAAGGTAAGGCATGAATTATATCTTTATTTCTGCGTTTTGTGTCGCGCCGGGAGGGTTGAAATATGATGGTCTGTGTTTGTTTGCTTGGTTGCTATCCTCAGATAATAGCATTGTTTGCTTTCGTCGTAAAGCATTTTTGAAATCTGACACGTTGGCTGGATTCACAACAAGTGTAGCTTATATTTGGTTTATTGAATGTGTGATTTCATGAAAGTTACATTTTTATAGTAATTTATTTGAATTTGGCACATTGCATTTTCACTGGATGTTGGCCAGGTGGGACGCTACCGTCCCACATATCCCAGAGGTTAAGGTCCATTTTCTCAAAAGTGGGGTGACAAATATCACCGTTCAAAGCAGAATTCCTTTCCTATTGTTCCTCAACTGCAGTGTATGATATACAATTTTCTAGCTCCGAGTCTCTACTTTTATCAAATATAAAAAAAACACATGGTGAAATCCCTGAACAGTTTCCTTCCTCTCCGGCAACTGAGTTAGGAACAACGTCTGCATCTTTGTAGTGACGGTGTATTGATACACCATCCAAAATGTAATTAATAACTTCACCATGCTTAAAGGGATATTCAATGCCTGCTTTTAAAAAAATTTAACCAATAGTTACCAATAGTTGCCCTTCTTTGCGAGGCATTTGAATACCTCCCTGGTCTTTGTGGTTTAATCTGTGTTTGAAAATTCACTGCTCAACTGAGGGAACTTACAGTTAATTGTGTATGTGGGGTACAGAGATGAGGTAGTCATAAAAAAAAGATGTTGAACACTATTATTGCATACAGAGTGAGTCCATGCATCTTATTATGTGACTTAATATGGAGTTGGTCCCCCATTTGCTGCTATAACAGCCTCCACTCTTCTGGAAAGGCTTTCCACTAGATGTCAGAACATTGTTGCGGGGACTTGCTTCCATTCAGCCACAAGAGCTTTATTGAGATCGGGCACTGATGTTGGGTGATTTAAGCCTGGCTCGCAGCAGGCGTTCCAATTCATCCCAAAGGTGTTCGATGGGGTTGAGGTCATGGCTCTGTTTAGGCCAGTCAAGTTCTTCCACACCGATCTCGACAAACCATTGCTGTATGGACCTCGCTTTGTGCACGGGGGCATTGCCATGCTGAAACAGGAAAAGGGCCTTCCCCACCTAACAAACATTATGGGTCACTCCTTGTTCTTGTGCTCCACTGACATGGCTGAGCAGGGGAGTGCGTGTGTGTGTGTGTGTGTGTGCGCGTGTGTAGAGAACGCAGGTCGGAGGTTATGTTATGTAGTAGCAGGAGCCAGTGACTAATAGGATCTGACAGCCGATGATGAATTAATAATCGAAAAGCTCCAATGGGCGGAAGGGTTTAAGGGCGACCTGCACTCGTAACGTCTGCAGGGAATGGCAAAAGCATACAGACACACACGTTCTCACTCTCCCTCGCACACGCATGAACGCACACGCATGAACGCACAGACAAGTCAAAAAGGTCAAATTCAGGGAACAAACAAACACGAGCTGCCCCGGTCAAATGTAAGTGCTGTTATTGTGAAGTGGAAACATCTAGGAGCAACAACTGCTCAGCCACAAAGAGGTAGGCTACACAAGCTCACAGAACGGACCGCCGAGTGCTGAAGCGCGTAAAAATCGTCTGTCCTCGGTTGCAACACTCAGAGTTCCAAACTGCCTCTGGAAGCAAAGTCAGCACAATATCTGGTTGTCGGGAGCTTCATGAAAAGGGTTACCATGGCCGAGCAGCCGCACACAAGCCTAAGATCCCCATACGCAATGCCAAGCGTCGGCTGAAGTGGTGTAAAGCTCGCCGCCATTGGACTCTGGAGCAGTGGAAACGTACGCGTTCTCTGGAGTGATGGATCACGCTTCCCCATCTGGCAGTTCAACAAATTATTCTGGGTTTGGTGGATGTCAGGAGAACGCTACCTGCTCCAATGCATAGCGCCAACTGTAAAGTTTGGTGGAGGAGGAATAATGGTCTGGGGCTGTTTTTCATGGCTAAGGCTAGGTCTCTTAGTTCAAGTGAAGGGAAATAATACTACAGCATAAAATTATAAAGCATAAAATGACATTCTAGACGATTCTGTGCTTCCAAATTTGTGGGAACAGTTTGGGGAAGGCCCTTTCCTGTTTCAGCATGATAATGCCCCCGTGCAAAGCGAAGTCCACACAGCAATGGTTTGTCGAGATCGGTGTGGAAGAACTTGACTGGCTTGCACAGAGCCATGACCTCAACCCCATCGAACACCTTTTAGATGTATTGGAACGCCCACTGCGAGCCAGGCTTAAAACCGGCAAACATCAGTACCCGACCTCACTAAAGCTTGAGGCTGAATGGAAGCAAGTCCCTGCAACAATGTTCCAACATCTAGTGAAAAGCTGAGTGGAGGCTGTTATAGCAGCAAATGGGGGATCAACTCCATATTAAGTCACATAATAAGTTGTATTGACTCATTCTGTATGCAATAAGTCTTTAACATGACTTGTTTATGACCAACTCATCTCTGTACCCCACACATACAATTAACCGTAAAGTCCCTCAGTCAAGCACTGAATTTCAAACAAAGACTAGGGAGGTTTTCAAATGCCTAGCAAAGAAGGGCACATCTATTGGTAGATGGGTAAAAATAAAAAGCAGACATTGAATATCCCTTTAAGCATGGTGAAGTTATTAATTACATTTTGGATGGTGTATCAATACACCCAGTCACTACAAATATACAGGCATCGTTCCTAACACATTTGCCAGAGAGGAAGGAAACCATTCAGGGATTTCACCATGAGGCCAATGGTGAATTCAAAACAGTTAGAGTTTAATGGCTGTGATACAGTGGTACCTCCCTTAAAGTTGCGTCATACTGCAGCACACCTTGCGGGCTGCTGCAGCATTATATGGCACGTTATTTAACTCCTTATGGCTGGGAGGCAGTATTGAGTAGCTTGGATGAATAAGGTGCCCAGAGTAAACTGCCTGCTACTCAGGCCCAGAAGCTAAGATATACATATTACACTCTGAAGTTTCTAAAACTGTTTGAATGATGTCTGTGAGTATACCAGAACTCATATGGCAGGCAAAAACCTGAGAAAAAAATCCAACCAGGAAGTGGGAAATATGAGGTTGGTTGTTTTTCAACTCATTCCCTATTGAAGATACTTTGGGATATTGGTCATGTTGCACTTCCTAAGGCTTCCACTAGATGTCAACAGTCTTTAGAACTTTGTTTGATGCTTCTACTGTGATGTGGGGCCGAATGAGAGGGGATTGAGTAAGGTCTGCCATGAGCTGAACATGCGCTGACCATGCGCGTTCATGTGAGAGCGAGCTCTGTTCCATCGCACTTCTGAAGAAAAAGGAATTCTCCGGTTGGACGTTATTGAAGATTTATGTTAAAAACGTCCTAAAGATTGATTGTATACTTCGTTTGACATGTTTCTACGGACTGTAATATGACTCTTCGTCTGAACTTTTGCCTGGACCAGAGTTATTTGGACATAAATGATGGACATTATCGAACAATACAAACATTTATTGTGGAACTGGGATTCCTGGGAGTGGATTCTGATGAATATCATCAAAAGGTAAGTGAATATTTATAATACTATTTCTGACTGTTGACTCCAAAAAATGGTGGATGTAAACTGAGATTTTTGGATATAAATATGAACTTCATTGAACAAAACATACATGTATTGTGTAACATGAAGTCCTATGAGTGTCATCTGATGAAGATCAAAGGTTAGTGATTAATTTTATCTCCATTTCTGCTTTTTGTGACTCCTCTCTTTGGCTGGAAAAATGGCTGTGTTTTTCTGTGACTAGGTACTGACCTAACATAATCGTTTGGTGTGCTTTCGTCGTAAAGTCTTTTTGAAATCGGACACTGTGGTAGGGTTAACAACAAGTTTATCTTTAAAATGTTGTGAAATATTTGTATGTTTGAGGAATTTTAATTATGAGATTTCTGTTTGAATTTGGTGCCCTGCACTTTCACTGGCTGTTGTCAAATCGATCCCATTAATGGGATTTCAGCCCAAAGAAGTTAAGCATTAACCCCACCCATCTCTTTAAGGATTCACATGTGAAGCAATGTGGTAAACACACCCTATATCAAATAAAATGTATGTTTATTTGTCACATGCAGAAGGTGTAAACAGTACAGTGAAGTGGTTACTTGCATAGTAGCAATATAAAAAAAAGTGGCCAGATATGAAGTGATATTTATAAACTATTTTTGAAATTAAAAAATGGTCGTAATCACCCCCAGACACACCTGGTTAATTTGATGATTCATGTAATAATCCAGCCGAAGTGGAGTCTTTTGTTTAGACATGTAGCCAACTACCTAGTTAGCTAAAAAATTAACTGGCACAATCCCAACTCATACTTATTATTTTTTTTATTTCACCTTTATTTAACCAGGTAGACCAGTTCACAACAAGTTCTCATTTACAACTGCAACCTGGCCAAGATAAAGCAAAGCAGTGCGACAAAAACAGAGTTACAAACAAACGTACAGTCAATAACACAACAGAAATATATATGTACAGTGTGTGTAAATGTAGAAGAGGGAGGTAGGCAAGAATAAGGCCATAGAGGCAAAAATAATTACAATTTAGCATTAACACTGGAATGATAGATGTGCAGATGATGTGCAAGTAGAGATACTGGGGTGCAAAAGAGCAAGAGGGTGAGTAATAATATGGGGATGAGGTAGTTGGGTGTGCTATTTACAGATTGGCTGTGTACAGGTACAGTGATCGGTAAGCTGCTCTGACAGCTGATGCTTAAAGTTAAAGAGGGAGACAACTCTCCAGCGTCAGTGATTTTTGCATTTCGTTCCAGTCACTGGCAGCAGAGAAAATGGAAGGAAAGGCGGCCAAAGGAAGTGTTGGCTTTGGGGATGACCAGTGAAATATACTTGCTGGAGCGCGTACTATAGATGGGTGTTTCTATGGTGACCAGTGAGCTCAGATAAGGCGGGGCTTTACCTAGCAAAGACTTATAGATGACCTAGAGCCAGTGATTTTAGCGACTAATATTTAGTGAGGGCCATCCAACGAGAGCATAGAGGTCGCAGTGGTGGGTAGTATATGGGGCTTTGGTGACAAAACGGATGGCACTGTGATAGCAAACTGGATGTAGTCTGAGTAGAGTGTTGGAGACTATTTTGTAAATGATATTTAAAAGCAGTTGGAGGCCACGGAAGGAGTTTTGTATGGCGTTGAAGCTCGTTTGGAGGTTTGTTAGCAAAGTGTCCAAAGAAGGGCCAGATGTATACAGAATGGTGTCGTCTGAGTAGAGGGGGATCAGAGAATCGCCAGCAGCAAGAGCGACATCATTAATACACACAGAGAAAAGAGTCGGCCCGATAAATTAACCCTGTGGCACCCTCATAGAGACTGCCAGAGGTCTGGACAACAGGCCTCCGCTTTGACATACTGAACTCTGTCAGAGAAGTAGTTGGTAAACCAGGCGATGCAGTCATTTGAGAAACCGAGGCTGTTGAGTCTGCCGATAAGAACGCGGTGATTGACAGAGTCGAAAGCCTTGGCCAGGTCGATGAAGATGACTGCACAGTGATATTGTTTAGTACCGTGAGTGTGGCTGTGCACACAGGACCAGTTCGGAAACCAGATTGCATAGTGGAGAAGGTACGGTGTGATTCGAAATGGTTGGTGATCTGTTTGTTAACTTGGCTTTCGAAGATTTTAGAAAGGCAGGGCAGGATGGATATAGGTCTATAACATTTTGGGTTTAGAGTGTCTCCCCCTTTGAAAAGGGGTAGCTTTCCGATCTCAGACGATACGAGAGGTTGCATAGGTAAGTGATAGGGGATGCAACAATTTCGGCAGATCATTTTAGAAAGAGGGTCCAGAATGTCTAGACCAGCTGATTTGTGGGGATCCATATTTTGCAGCTCTTTCAGACCATCAGCTGTCTGGATTTGGGTGAAGGAGAGGGGGGTGGGGCTTGGGCAAGTTGCTGCAGGGGGTGCTGAGATGTTGGCCGAGGCAGAGGTAGCCAGGTGTAAAGCATGGCCAGCTGTAGAAAAATTCTTATTGAAATTATCGATTATTGCTGGGTGACAGTTTCCTATCCTCAGTGCAGTGGGCAGCTTGGAGGAGGTGCTCTTATTATCCATGGACTTTACAGTGTCCCAAAACTTTTTAGAATTAGTGCTACAGGAAACACATTTGTTTGAAAAAGCTAGCCTTTGCTTTCCTAACTGACTAAGTAGATTGGTTCCTGACTTCCCAGAAAACTTGCATACCGTGGGGGGCTATTCGATGCTAATGCAGAAGGTCACAGGATGTTTTTGTGCTGTTCAAGGGCAGTCAAGTCTGGTGTGCACCAAGGGCTATATCTGTTCTTAGTTATACATTTTTGTTTTTAATGGGGCATGCTTATTTAAGATGTTAAGGAAAGCACTTTTGAAGAGCAACCAGGCATACTCTACTGACGGGATGAGGTCAATATCCTTCCAGGATACCCGGGCCAGGTGGATTAGAAAGGCCTGCACACTGATGTGTTTTAGGGAGTGTTTGACTGATGAGGGGTGGTCATTTGACCGCGGACCCATTAGGCACGCAATGAGGCAGTGATCGCTGAGATTATGATTGAAAACAGCAGAGGTGTATTTAGAGGGCAAGTTGGTCAGGATGATATCTAAAAGGGTGCCCATGGTTACGGATTTGGGGTTGTACCTGGTAGGTTCCTTGATAATTTGTGTGAGATTGAGGGCATATTGCTTCGATTGTAGGACGGCCGGGGTGTTAAGCATGTCCCAGTTTAGGTCACCTAACAGTACGAACTCTGAAGATAGATGGGGGGCAGTCAATTCACATATGGTGTCCAGGGCACAGCTGGGGGCTGAGGGGGGTCTATAGCAAGCGGCAACGGTGAGAGACTTGTTTCTGGAAAGGTGGATTTTTAAAAGTAGACGCTCGAATTGTTTGGGCACAGACCTGGATAGTATGACAGAACTCTGCAGGCTAACTCCGCCCCCTTTGGCAGTTCTACCTTGTCGGGAAAATTTTATAGTTAGGGATGGAAATTCCAGGATTTATGGTGGCCTTCCTAAGCCAGGATTTAGATACGGCTAGGACATCTGGGTTGGTGGAGTGTGCTAAAGCAAAGTTAGGGAGGAGGCTTTTAATGTTAATATGCATGAAACCAAGACGTTTACGGTTACAGAAGTATACAAATGAAAGTGCCTGGGGAATGGGAGTGGTGCTGGGTTAACCTCTACATCACCAGAGGAACAGAAGATAAGGGTACGGCTAAAGGCTATGAGAACTGGTCGTCTAGTGCGTCCGGAACAGAGAGTAAAAGGAGCAGATTCCTGGGCGCGGAAGAATAGATTCAAGGCATAATGTACAGACAAGGGAATGTTAGGATGTGAGTTCAGTGGAGGTAAACCTAGGCATTGAGTTTTGTCTCTAGAGGCACCATTTAAGCCAGGTGAAGTCACCACGAGTGGGGGGTAGAACAAAAGGGCTAGCTAAAGCATATTTAGCAGGGCTGGAGGCTCTACAGTGAAAAAAGACAATCAAGCAATGGGAGAGCCTGTTGAAACCCCCTCGAACGGCTATGTTGGCAGACCAGTCCCGATGGCTCGGCGGGGCTCCGTGTCGGCAGCAAAGGGTCCAGGCCAATTGGCAAAAGAGGTATTGAAGCCCAGGAATTGTCTGATGGCTCTCTTCGGCTAGCCGGGAGATGGGCCTAGCTCGAGGCTAGCTCTAGGCTAACTGGTGCTTGCTTCGGGACAGAGACGTTAGACAGGAGTAGCCACTCGGATAGCAGCTAGCTAGCTGCGATGATCCAGGGGTAAAGGTTCAGAGCTTGCGGTAGGAATCCGGAGATGTGGTATAGAAAAGCAGTCCAATATGCTCTGGGTTGATATCATGCTGTGCAGACTGGCAGTTGACCGGGCTGATGTTCTAGTTAACGGTGATGACCGCTAGCAGTGGCTAACTGACTACTAGCAAGTTAGCTTCTGATGGGGGTTCCGGTTCTAAAGTATAAAAAAATAGCAGATCCATACCACATTGGGTGAGGCGGGTTGCAGGAGAGTATGTTGAAATTGAGATTAAGAATATTAAAAATATATACTAACTATATATGAAGAAAACGATATATACATGGGACGGGACAAGACAGACGTCTGGCTGCTACGCCATCTTGAATTCACATACTACCAATCCACACATTGTCAAAGCTGTAGTATGAATCCGCAGGTAGCTAAAGCTAACAAACTAGGTTCAATGTTAGCTAGCTAACATTAGGCTATAACTAGCAATGCAAATGGTTTCTGATTAGAATATTAGTACACGTAACGTTAGCTAGCGAGCCAGCAAGCTAACGTTTGCTAGCTAACTAACAGTATGCTTTAACTTGCAATAAAAATGACTGACAAAATTACAAACTTATATCTGAAAACGTAGTTAGACTCCTACCCGTATAAATGGATGAACGCTTCATGGCAGACTGGAACCATTTAACTCAGTTTTGTTTGTAGCTGCAACTTGTTTGGCCAGCGTTGTGTCAAGTCACTCCAGTTCACACTGACCGTGGCGTATGCAGAAAGTAGCCCATCACTTTTTCCAACTGATCTGTCGATAGCACCTGCTAAATTCAGGGTGTCAAAGTTGAGAAAACAAGCAAAACTTTTGTAGTTCAATGGCTAACATATCTTTCAAAAACGGTGCGGTAGAAAGGACTGTCAACACATACTGAACAGCTCACATTATAGACCGAAGCATGCTACATGGCAGACCAATCTAAACTCATCTCCTGGCATGTCCAGCCCATCCATTATCTCAGCCAATCATGTCTAGCAGGAAGGTTCTTGACTTTTTCCTTGGCTAAACAAACTAGGTTCGTAATTTAACAATTTTATTCGTATTTATGGATGGAATACAAGTTTGTTATTAAGGCATATGAAATGTTACATTCCAGAAGGCATCTGCCCAAACACGCAATTTGATTTTAAAAAATGGTTTACGTTCAAATGCCGCTCCTGTGAAGTAGTGACGTGCGACATACGCCTAGTTTCCTGAAACGAGTCACATATTTTCAAGCATGGTGGTGGCTATATCATGTTATGAGTATGCTAGTCATCGACAAGGACTAGTGAGTTTTTTGGGATAAAAATAAATGGAATAGAGCTAAGCAAATGGTGAAATCTTAGAAAACCTGGTTCCATCTGCTTTCCAACAGACACTGGGAAACAAATTCACCTGTCAGCAGGACAATAACCTAAAACACAAAGTCAAATATACACTGGAATTGACAACATTGAATGTTCCTGAGTGGCCTAGTTACAGTTTGACAAATTGGCTTGAAAATCTATGGCAAGACTTGAAAATGGCTATCTAGCAATGATCAACAACCAACTTGACAGAGCGTGAAGAAGTTTCAAAAAGAGAAATGTGCAAATATTGTACAATATTGTGCAGAGCTCTTAGAAACTTAACCATAAAGACTCGCAGCTGTAATCGCGGCCAATGGTGATTCTAACATCGATTGACTCAGGGTTGTGAATACTTACAGGTCCAGTCAAAAGTTTGGACACACCTACTTTGACGAGCTCATGAAAAAATCTCATAACAACAACGTTGAATGAGCAATAGATTAAAATAAAATTGTATTAAAGTTAACAATTACATTTTTTGTTGTAGAGTAATTTTTGGTCTAACAATTTGCAAGTTAAGGTTAACTTGGTTAAAAGAAGGTTAAAATACAAATACGTTTTTAAACAACTTCAAAATGTATGTTGAAGTTTGTCCTCCAAGTTTCTATGAATTTGTGAGCGATAACATTTTTCAAAACCCTTGCCTCAGGTGAGGCAGCCAAATGTGTTGTTTTTCAGATTAAACTATTTTGTTTTAGTTTATTGGGGAATGATCAGTAGTTCTAAGCGCATGAGGCATATACCGGGTAATATTCTCCAAGAATCAATAGGTTTACATTATATCTGAAAACCACATGTCCAGAAAATCTTTGCACCAATCCCGGATTGTGGCTTTACAATACAAAACACAATGTACACTGAGTGCACACAACATGAACACCTTCCTAATATTGAGTTGCATGTCATGGAAAGGGCAGGTGTTCATTTTTGTACACTCAGTGTATAAGGTAGGGTGACCAAGCCTCTTTCAACCATTCCGCCCTTTTCCTAAAATATTATGCCTGATGTCACAAGTCATTCAACTTGGTTTAGGGTTCAACAACAATCCCTTACTGTCTAGAGATGTCCATATGAAAGTGGCAGTGGTGGGATTTGATCCAGGGCCGCCATGTATTAGATTAGAAGGTAAAAACGTAGCTCTATGGAAGAGCATGCATGTAGAGTACCAGTCAAAAGTTGACACCTACTCATTCCAGGGTTTTTCTTTATTTTGACTATTTTCTACGATGTAGAATAGGTAAGACATCAAAACAATGAATTCATCCATATGAATTCATATAGCAACCAAAAATAGTATTAAACAAATCAAAATATATTTTATATTTGAGATTCTTCAAAGTAGCCACCCTTTGCCTTGATGACAGCTTTGCACACTCTTGGCATTCTCTCAACCAGCTTCATGAGGTAGACACCTGGAATGCATTCCAATTAACCGGTGTGCCTTGTTAAAGGTTAACTTGTGGAATTTCTTTTCTTCTTAATGCGTTTGAGCCAATCAGTTGTGATGTGACAAGGTAGGGATGGTATATAAAAGACCAAGTCCATATTATGGTCAGAACAGCTCAAATAAGCAAAGAAAAACGACAGTCCATCATTACTTTAAGACATGAAGATCAGTCAATCCGTAAAATGTCAAGAACTTTTAACGTTTCTTCAAGTGCAGACGCAAAAAATATCAAGTCCTATGATGAAAGTGCTCCCATGAGGACCGCCACAGGAAAGGAAGACCCAGAGTTACCTCTCCTGCTGAGGATAAGTTTATTAGAATTACGAGCCTCAGATATTGCAGCCCAAATAAATGCTTCAGAGTTCAAGTAACAGACACATCTCAACATCAATTGTTCAGAGGAGACTACGTGAATCAGGCCTTCATAGTCAAATTGCTGCAAAGAAACCACTACAAAAGGACAACAGTAAGAAGAAGAGACTTGCTTGGGCCAAGAAACACGAGCACTGGACATTAGACCGGTGGAAATCTGTCCTTTGGTCTGAAGAGTCCAAATTTGAGATTTTTTGTTCCAACCTCCGTGTCTTTTTGAGATGCAGAGTAGGTGAACGGATGATCTCTGCATGCGTGGTTCCCACCGTGAAGCATTGGGGAGGTGAGATGGTCTGTGGATTGCTTTGCTGGTGACTTATTTAGAATTCAAGGCACACTTAACCAGCATGGTTACCACAGCATTCTGCAGCAATACGCCATCCCATCTGGTTTACGCTTAGTGGGACTATCATTTGTTTTTCCAACAGGACACTGACCCAACACACCTCCAGGTTGTGTAAGGGCTATTTGAACAAGGAGGAGAGTGATGGAGTGCTGCATCAGATGACCTGGCCTCCACAAATCACCCGACCTCAACCCAATTGAGATGGTTTGGGTGGAGTTGGACCGCAGAGAAGGAAAAGCAGCCAACAAGCGCTCAGCATGTGGGAACTCCTTCAAGACTGTTGGAAAAGCATTCCAGGTAAAGCTGGTTGAGAGAACGCCAAGAGTGTGCAAAGCTGTCATCAAGGCAAAGGGTGTCTACTTTGAAGAATCTAAAATATATTTGCTTTGTTTAACACTTTTGGTTACTACATGACTCCATATGTAATTTCATAGTTTTGATGTCTTCAGTATTATTCTACAATGTAGAAAATAGTAAAAAAAGAGTGGTCTAAAGAAAATAGAGTCATGATAACTGTCCTTCCCTGTCCTTCACGATGACTGTCAGCTCAGGCACAGTGGCAGGTGGGGGCAAATCTCAGCTCTGCACACTGACTGAATCAACTGCTCTATATAAAAAGATACAGTGCAGTGAATACGGCTTGGCAGTTGGCACAAATAGTCCGGCGCGGCTCCGGCAGCAGCACGATGCACTGAAACATTTATGAGGGGAGGGCTGTGTGGGTGGACGCAGGAGAAGGCATATACGTAACGGGTGCTTGTGCGCGCATGCTCACAGACACAGTGCGTGTGCAGCAGCCAGTACACTATGCGTGGAAAGTCATGGCAGCATCCCCCAGGACAGTGTTACAGAACATTACCGTACATTATGGGGTCACATAACTTCACTGTACAGTAGCTGAAAGAGCTTGGCTAAGGAGGATGGAAAGCCACAGGAACAGGGGGGACTAGGGCTGAATGGCCCCTACTCAGTGACGGTGTGTGTGTGTGTGTGTGTGTGTGTGTCCGTCCGTGTGTGTGTGTGTGTGTCCGTCCGTGTGTGTGTGTGTGTCCGTGTGTGTCCGTCCGTGTGTGTGCGTCCGTGTGTGTGTGTGTGTGTGTGTGTGTGTGTGTGTGTGTGTGTGTGTGTGTGTGTGTGTGTGTGTGTGTGTGTGTGTGTGTGTGTGTGTGTCCGTCCGTCCGCGCGACCCAATAGTGAATGTAGGCTATAAGATGCTAAGTGAACATATCCAGGGGTGGTGTGTGAAGCCTGGTGGTTTGGCCAACAATGCCTCCTCTGATTGCAGGTAACTCCACTTGTTAGCAGATAAGGCAGACTGTGACATTTCTGCCTCCCATTATAAAGGTCAAGCTTTAATTATCTCAAATGCCAACAAGCATGCACCTGCAAAAATAGGCCCAGGGATGGTCTGTGTGTGTGCTTGTGGTGGTGGTCCTCCTATCCTAGCCCTGCCGTACCACACACACACAGCTGCACTGACAGATCTACGGCCAACGCATGCACACACACCCGAGTGTGCCATCAGACTAAGCATCTTGCCACCAACCAGTCAGCATCACTGACCTACAGTGATTCTTAGAATCGCACCAGCATACTAAGAACCACAAAGCTGTATTAAAAGAATCACATGATTGACATCAGCGCAACGTCAGACTCCAATGGCCTCGAGTGAAAAGAACACACCAGCAGTAGACGGAGGCAGCCCAACAGGCTGATGAAATCAAATATGGGTCAGTTGTGCTTTTACATACAGCGTCGTTTCTGCCCCATCGTCATCATCGTTTCATTTATCAACCTTCGCATCGTTCGAATTAACGGTCATCGAGTAACTGAAGTTCTGGCAACAGCAGACGAGCTGACAAAGGGCTATTTCCTGTGTAAAATGAACACAACATTACATGCAAATATGGCACTGTGTTAAAGTGTGGTGTTTAGAAAGAAGCACATTGCATGAGACATTTGGAAACAGGCACATCCAGTAAGAACATGCACAAAACGCACACACGGACACACAATCAAATCATACACACACACACACAGCCGTAAACGCAGCACCATATCCACTCATCGAGAGTCAGAAGGGCCATAGGTCATCAGTTTGCGCCTGGGCCATGGCGTCGGGCTCCTTGTGTCCAGGTTTTTCCCCCGGCATCATTTCTGCCTTTCTCTGTGAGAAAACATGCACGGCTGGCCCCGCTGTTTACACAGCTGGTCGCATGGAAAGGATCGCTTCATTTGAAATATGAACAGAGTAGAGAGGTGAGAGGGAGCAGGAAGAAAAAAAGGGGGGGAGGAAATAGAGCCAAGTAGAGATAATAGGACCCGTATGGAGACAGAGCTAAAGGCTAAATGTAGAGAGAGTTTATGAGGGGACAGCAGTGTGCGAGAGAAGGAGAGAGAGAATTTATGAGGGGACAGCAGTGTGCGAGAGAAGGAGAGAGAGAGTTTATGAGGGGACAGCAGCCTGTGAGAGAAGGAGAGAGAGAGTTTATGAGGGGACAGCAGTGTGCGAGAGAAGGAGAGAGAGAGCGTTGAGGGGACAGCAGTGTGCGAGAGAAGGAGAGAGAGAGCGTTGAGGGGACAGCAGCCTGTGAGAGAAGGAGAGAGAGTTTATGAGGGGACAGCAGCCTGTGAGAGAAGGAGAGAGAGAATTTATGAGGGGACAGCAGTGTGCGAGAGAAGGAGAGAGAGAGCGTTGAGGGGACAGCAGCCTGTGAGAGAAGGAGAGAGAGAGTTTATGAGGGGACAGCAGCCTGTGAGAGGAGAGAGAGTTTATGAGGGGACAGCAGTGTGCAAGAGAAGGAGAGAGAGAGCGTTGAGGGGACAGCAGCGTGTGAGAGAAGGAGAGAGAGAGTTTATGAGGGGACAGCAGCGTGTGAGAGAAGGAGAGAGAGAGTTTATGAGGGGACAGCAGCATGTGAGAGAAGGAGAGAGAGTTTATGAGGGGACAGCAGCATGTGAGAGAAGGAGAGAGAGAGTTTGAGGGGACAGCAGCGTGCGAGAGAAGGAGAGAGAGAGTTTATGAGGGGACAGCAGCGTGTGAGAGAAGGAGAGAGTTTATGAGGGGACAGCAGCGTGTGAGAGAAGGAGAGAGTTTATGAGGGGACAGCAGCGTGTGAGAGAAGGAGAGAGTTATGATGGGACAGCAGCGTGTGAGAGAAGGAGAGAGTTTATGAGGGGACAGCAGCGTGTGAGAGAAGGAGAGAGAGTGTTTATGAAGAGACAGCAGCGTGTGAGAGAAGGAGAGAGTTTATGAGGGGACAGCAGCGTGTGAGAAGGAGAGAGAGTTTATGAGGGGACAGCAGTGTGTGAGAGAAGGAGAGAGAGCGTTTATGAAGAGACAGCAGCGTGTGAGAGAAGGAGAGAGAGTTTATGAGGGGACAGCAGCGTGTGAGAGAAGGAGAGAGAGCGTTTATGAGGGGACAGCAGCATGTGAGAGAAGGAGAGAGAGAGTTATGATAGGACAGCAGCGTGTGAGAGAAGGAGAGAGAGAGTTTATGAGGGGACAGCAGCGTGTGAGAGAAGGAGAGAGAGCGTTTATGAGGAGACAGCAGCGTGTGAGAGAAGGAGAGAGAGAAAAAAAAGAGAAACACCCTGAGGTTTCCTCCTGGTGTGTGAGTCGTGCTCTTGTGGTGGGTGTTGCCTTTATTATTCTTCCCCCACAATCAGTCAGCTCCATACAGGCAAACTTCTCTGTATGCAATTCTATCCCCTACTACCCCCATCAAAGTCTATCTGGCTAGGTCTTCAAACGCTTACTGACCTCGTGTCCGTTTCTTCACGACCACTAGCCTAACCTGAAAAGAGATGACTGAACACAATCCGATCTCACCTTTATCTATCGGTGTTTACACTGCATTTTCTTGGTCTGGTCACGTGGTTAGAGAACTCCATGCTTGAATCATGAAGGAAAGGAGACAAGGAAACGAAAAAGAGGAAAGGCAGCTTTGTCCAGAGTTTTGGAACGGTGCCAGTCTCTGAACGTCCCTTTGTGATCTCCATGTTTTTTTTGAGAGGAAACAGTCATTTCTCCCTGCTTGCCTTAAGAGTCGAGTCAGCTGTGAAGAACTCAACAGCACACCAGCAACTGCGCAGACAAGCCTAAACAGAAGGCCTAACTAGACTTAAAAATGTCACCCGTCTCCAATTTCTGTATCACAAGGTTGTGCAATGGAGTGGAGTAACCCTTCTGGGAATTGCAGAGGCTAGTTGTAAGAGCAAGACCCTAACATACCATTCATTTGACCTTTCACCGTCTCTCTGGCATCGTTATTGTGGAGCTTTGGCTCTGATGGCTGGGAACAATAAGGAATGTTTATTAAAGAAGGGGAAGGGGAGGAGAGGGATCCGCGTGTGTGTATGTGTGTGTGTTGGTGTACGTTAAGCTGTGTGTGTGTGTGTGTGTGTGTGTGTGTGTGTGTGTGTGTGTGTGTGTGTGTGTGTGTGTGTGTTCTCTCGTTCATCTCCACACACAGAGACAGCAGTCTTCCAGCCATCTATCACTTCCAGGAAGAGAACAGCTCTCCACAGCAGGGCTTCCAGTCCTCGTCACACTGAGCAGGAGGCCCACTCATAATAGGGTCCATATTGCAGAACACAACCCCAGCCCCTTCAGCTAGACACAACACTCCCCCCCCCACCCCTCAAAAGAGACGGCTGCTTCGGCTCTATGCCTTCACTGTGTGTGTGTGTGTGTGTGTGTGTGTGTGTGTGTCTACTTGTGCGTACTGACCCAAACCAGTGCCTCGCTAAACAGGGTGACAAGTGCTGCCACAGTGTTACCAGCCTGCTGTGTTTCAGCGTTGCCGCAGTTGTTTTTATTGCCGGGCAAAAAAACAACAAAAAAAACACGTCCAGCGTGCCAAGCTAAATGTCACGAGGGCCTATTACGGAGGGCCTATTTTAGAAGCTTGTTTACTGGGCCACTAGCATCTTGGAGTGGATTCAGGTCCAGAGCAATTATAGTGAATTCAATTATAGGACGGATCAAGTGGACGAGGAGCGTGGCCTCGGCGTGTGTGCCTGTGTGTGTTTATGTCAAGGGGGCAAGCAGGCTGGCAGACAAGTCGGAAGGTTGCACAAGGTGTTCATTTGTCTGTGTGTGTCCCAACATCTTCCCCCGTTGCCTTGTTAGACTATGGCTTCATTTAGTGGGTGCCACAGGAACCTCCAGAAATGAAGGAATACATTCATATTGCTAATCTCCATTCTTTCTGCAGCTCCGACATCTCATGTCGCTCCCCACTGTCATTCTATTGTATCTAATGGCTAACTGCTGTATGTCCCTACTCCCTATCCAGGGGTATTGGATCTATGAACTTCCATGGCTTTTCGCCAGTGTGGCGGTAGGCTAGGCTACATGGCATTTGGGCCATGTCAGCACAGCCTGGAGCAGTATGTGTGTGGCCTGGTCTGACCCTGGTGTAGTATGGGGGAATGGAATGCCACAGGGCCAGGGGTTTGTGGGTCAGGGCTGAGAGCTGAGGGAGGCTGCAGCTTGGCAATGACATACCATTACCTCACTCTGTTGTCAGTCACATTGGACACAAACAGACATACTGTCCAGTTGAAACTGACTGTACACTGGAAGTCACACACAAAATAATGAAAGCTGTATATTTACATGAGTCATTTAGCAGACGCTCCTATCCTGATTGACTTACAGTAGTGAGTAGATGCATTTTAATACACCCCCCCCCACCGTTTCCCCGTGGGAATCGAACCCACAACCCTGGCGTTCCAAAGCCACACTCTTCTGTACAGCATTTCACAGCCTCAAAAACAGCCTAAACCACCTACAGAGAATAAAACATAATATGCAATAAAAACTCATCATCTCAGTATCACATCCGGTATGGAGGGATTAAATATGAAGCAAATTCCTCCCCGAAGTCGTAAAAGTCAAGTAAAAAAAAAAAAAGAAAAAAGAAAATGAGGGCTATATACTGCCAGCCTATCCATTAGCGGTGTTAGACTGTAGGCTCACAAAGCTGGGAGCTAGCTGAGACTCTCCCACTCATTAGGGGTTCAACAGTGGCACCGAATTGCACGAGACATGATACGCATCTATGGAGAAAGGTCTACCCCGAACATTTTCCAGACTAGTACCTAAAAACAACATGGTCGTTATTGACTAGCATTCACGTGAGCGTGGTCTGGCATTTACATGCATATCCAGTGCACTCGGGAAAGTAATCAGACCTGGACTTTTCCCACATTTTGTTACGTTAGAGTTTTTCTAAAATGTATTAAATTCATGTTTTTCCTCATCAATCTACACACAATACCCCATAATGACAAATACATTTTTAGAAATGTTAGCACATATATTAAAAATAAAAACAGTAATACCTTATTTACATAAGTATTCATTCGACCCTTTGCTAAGAGACTCAAAATTGAGCTCGGGTGCATCCTGTTTCCATTGATCATCCTTGAAATGTTTCTACAACTTGACTGGAGTCCACCTGTGGTAAATTCAATTGATTGGACATGAGCTGTAGGAACACATCTCTCTATCTAAGGTCCCACAGTTGACAGTGCATGTCAGAGCAAGAAACCAAGCCACGAGATCAAAGGAATTGTCCTTAGTGCTTTAAGACAGGATTGTGTCGAGCAATAGATCTGGGGAAGGATACGAAAACATTTCTGCAGCATTGAAGGTCCCCAAGAACACAGTGGCCTCCATCATTCCTATATGGAAGCAGTTTGGAACCACCAAGACTCTTCCTAGACCTGGCCGTCCGGCAAAACTGAGCAATCGGGGGAGAAGGGCCTTGGTCAGGGAGGGGACAAAAACCTGACGGTCAATCTGACAGAGCTCCTCTGTGGTGATGGGAGAACCTCCTAGAAGGACAACCATCTCTGCAGCACCACCACCGATTCCAGCCCCCGTCCTGGGTCCAGGCCTACCAAGGTGTCCACACCCTACACAACAGAGGTCATCATCCACTGCTTATTTCAGAAATACGTGAGAGAATGATTTTTTTATGGAATATCTACAGAGGCCCATTATCAGCAACCATCACTCCTGTGTTCCAATGGCATGTTGTGTTAGCTAGTCCAAGTTAATCATTTTTAAAATGGCTAATTGATCATTAGAAAACCCTTTTGCAATTATGTTAGCACTGCTAAAAACTGTTGTTCGGATTAAAGAAGCAATAAAAAACTGGCCTTCTTTCGACTAGTTGAGTATCTGGAGCATCAGCATTTCTACAACACCGTGTACTACTCCCTTCACAGAACAGCGCAAACTGGCTCTAACCAGAATAGAAAGAGTGGGAGGCCCGGTGCACAACTGAGCATGAGGACAAGTACATCTTCAGTTTCTTGGCAATTTCTCACATGGAATAGTCTTCTTCACACCACTCTAGCTCTATCCCCTTTCACTGCAGATGTTTACGTGTGACATAGGCGGGTGTGGTGGTGCAAAAACAAAAAATGCTACAGATGCAACAAAAAGATATCACTAGTTAAAATTGACATTTAAAAAATGGGGCTATTTTTATTATGCCAATTAGATTTCCACTGGGTGCGGACATCAACCGTAGGGGGTTAAAATACTGACCTATAGTGTACGCAAAAAAAAAAAAAAAAAAAAGTGGGAAATAATTTATTATACTAATATAATTGATCAGAAAAAAGAAAGATTTTTTCTCCCTCGGAGGTAGGGGTCAAAAATGATTGACACGCCTGTTTTCAATACCTTAACCATGCGAAGATAACAGCACTGAGCCTTTTTCTACAATGTTTTATGAGATGGAGAACACATTGGGAGGGATCCTTGACCATTCCTCCATACAGAATCCTTGATATCCTTCATCTGCGCTTACGGACTGCCCTCTTCAATTCAAATTACAGGAGACAGATTGCCATTGCAAAATGTTGATTTTGAGGCCAATTAACCATTTCTGGATGTTTGAGTTTTGAGTGCTTGGGGTTATTGTCTTGCTGGAAGATCCACTTGTGGCCAATTGTCATCCTCCAGGCAGATGCAATCAGGTTTTTGGTTAAAATGTCCTGGTACTGGGCAAAGTTCATGATGCCATTGACATGGAGGGCCCCAGGACCAGTGGAAGCAAAATAGCCCCATAACGTCAAAGATCCACCACCATATTTTACAGTAGGTATGGGGTTATTTTCTGCTTATGTGTTTTTAGGGGTGTCAATAATTGAGCCCTACCTTAGAGATCTTTTTTTATTACTTGTTAAACAAAATCGCTTTCTCTGAACAATTGTATTGGTATGAAATAATACTTCGAGCATACAATATAGCGCAGTATTTTGTTTATTTCATAGTCATTTTTGCTCAGCTTTATCAAGGGTGTCAATCATTTTGGAACCCACTGTATGTATATAACGACATGTTTGATGTTTTATGTACAAGATGTATATTTGTATCGACTACACCTACGATAGAATTTAATTCATTTAAAGTCCTCTTCTATTCCACCAAATTAAATTCCGTTTCCATTCATTCAAAATTGCAATTCTGTATCCCGTTTACGTCTTAAATTCAAAAATTCAATAATTGAAATTAAATTAGGAATTCTTAATTCAATTCTGAATTAAGCCCAACCCAGATGTGTCCATGTGGTGCGCTGTGTGTGTGTGTGTGTGTGTGTGTGTGTGTGTGTGTGTGTGTGTGTGTGTGTGTGTGTGTGTGTGTGTGTGTGTGTGTGTGTGTGTGTGTGTGCTGTGGGGACCCTCCCTCTAGTTGGCCACATCTTTAGCCTGTGCACCTAAGAGGTGAAAAGTAACTGATTGGAGTGGTTCTACTAGCCTTTTCCTCTGTCCTCGGGGGTTTACTAGATGACTATTGATTGGTGAATTGATTGATTGATATATCTTGGAGACAGTGAGTCAACAACATCATCACTCTTTATATCGAAGAGGGGAGGATTTTTTCTTTCTCCGTAGGGCTTGCAAGCAACATGATTGGTGATGGTTGTTAGACACATACAGGCCTACAGTGCGCGCATGCTCACACAATCAGTTTTAAAGCAGATTTCCTGCGATTCTACATATTCTGCCATGGAACCAAGAGAACATTTTGCAGTTTTAAAGCTAAGTCCCTCCAATTCTATGCATTTTGCCATGGCTAATGCTGTGCTTTTTGTTTCTCAAACATAATATTTTGCGCAAACATAACAACATATATACTGCTATATTCATTATTTGGGGAATTCAATTCTCCCCAACTATCTATCTTTTATTTTGGTGAATATTAATTCTCAAATATTACATTATACAAAAATATATCCATTATCTTTCCAAGTCCATTATCTTTCCAAGTCCATTATCTTTTCTACATAGTTGGTATCTGATTTTACTCGTTTAAGTTTACACTGAAAGCGGAATTCCATCCCGAAAATGATTTACTGAAAATGTATTAATTACTGTTTGGATATAGGCGACCCGCAAAAAATATATATATATATATATATATATATTTTTAACTGACAGCCCACTCAAGGATTTCAATGCAGAAATATCCCTGTATACGACATTAAAAGGCAAGCCTACATGATGGCATACAGTAAGACAAGACCACAATGAGGAGCTTACTAGACAGAAGTGTTACATCAGTGGATGCTGCTGAGGGGAGGACGGCTCATAATAAATGGCTTGAACGGAACAAATGGATACCATTCCATTTATTCCGCTCCAGCCATTACCACGAGCCCGTCCTCCTCAATTAAGGTGCCACCAACCTCCTGTGTGTTACATACACAATTTTATGCACCCAGGCCAAAGGAATGTGGCTTCTACTGTACTGAATGAAGCAGTTGTGTAAAATATTGACGAAATGCAACTCCATGCACTTTATATTGTTGTCCAATTCTTTCTATCGAACTGTATGAGGTCTGACTTGTCTTGAAACCTCAGCGAATCAGAACAATGAAAGAAGTCACCATCTACAGTTGCACACACACACACGAAGAGGTCCCACACCGGGGAGCCTTGTTAACAGTTTCCACTCTCCACTGCGCTCACAGTCACACTGAGCCTCTCTCACACAGAGACAGAGCGACAGAGAGCGAGACAGAGAAAGAAGCAAAGGACTAAGGGAGGCAGAGATCGAAAAAGAGGAATTGGGAGAAAGATTTGGGAAGACTTTCTTCAAGCTTTCATGCACACATTGCTCAGAGTTATTCAGAAGCTAAGACAGCCCCCATCAGAGAGGAAAGGGGGAAGAATACAAAAGAGAGATAGGCTGACAGGTAGAGGGAAAGATGTCAGTCCCCGAGAAGCCAATCAAAAGGGAAAACTGCCAAACGTGTACCCAGTACCCACCGTAGCAGACAGGCATACAGACACATGCTACTACACCGTTACAAAGTAAACCAGCTAAATTAAATCCCCAATATTAAGCCGCTACATGAACTGAAATTACTACCGATCTCCTAAACGAGGGCAAACAAGTCAAGCAGAATGAAGATATGCGACACCTACAACTAAAAAAAAATTCAGGTCACATTTCTCTCCATCTCAGGACCTCTAATAACGGATATCGTAGCCGGTCTTTTCTAGCATAAACCTTCAACCGAGCCAGGAGATTGTATTAGCCTCGTGACTCCTCTCCTTTACTGTGTGTGTGGGCGCTCGTGTGTGTTAGCATGCATGTCGGTCTGCTGTGTGATTCTGCACGCGTGTCCCTCTTCCTCCACTCAGAGAGGAATGAAGTGATGGTGACACACCTATCCTCCTCCTTTCTCCACTCAGCACAGCCACCACCAACTGTACTAGGATTAGAGCACTCCATCAGAGAGCTTGCAACTTCTCAGTTATCAGATGGCTCCAAACTGCAGCCTGGAGCTCTTCATCTGGACTGGGACTGGAATATCAGTTCCTCCCACAACTGGATGAAGGGAAGGGGCCATCTAGGAGTAAAGCATCACTCACCTGCTCTGATGACCATGTGTGTTATTGTAAGTGAGGCCATCTAGAAGACTAAAACTACACAAGTTAGAAACATTCGGTGCAAAAATTGGTTAACAGCAGGGGTTGGAACAGGTTCAAGGTTCAAGGAACAGAACAGTATTTTACTTTAAGGAACAGAATCAAAACCGGGAACAAAAGTGAACTATACTGTTCCGGAACAGAACCATTATTTTTAAAAGCATGGGAACCAGTTTATAACGTTATTTTACATTCCGGGATTATAATGGTTTTGTCACACAAAAAAACACAATGTGCCTATTCAAAGCCCTTAGTCACTCAGAAACTTATTCCAGTGTCTGCCTGCCAGCCGAATACGTTTACCACTATGTGTGCATGTATAGACTACCTGCCCCTCCCCACCATAGTCTACTACGGACGTTACAAGCGTGATTCAGAATAGGGAGAGATATTTTTTATTTGAGAAGAATGGATTAACTTTTCAACGCTAGTTAAGGACAATTTAGTTATCACATTTCACATTGAATGAATGGACTACAAAAAAAGGTAAGACTTGTTTTTATTGTAATTCTGGTGCCATTCTGCAAACACACAAGCTTGTTAGCTAGCTAGTTTTGGTCCTACGTTAAGCCAACTCTCTGAAGTTCAAAGTCAATTCGTAGGTATAATTCTGTGGGCCTAATTCAGATAATGAATGTCATCACAAGATGGCCAGCGCTTCAAGCCAAGCCTCCTCCACCCTCTCTCCCCATCCGCAAAATTTCAGTCACATCTCACACCCTACACTTGTCTGTCCAATGCATGTATGCATGTCCAATGCACGCTTCATAGCAAGCTCCTCCATCTGCACTGATTGGTGAAGTAATTTAAATTTCAAGCTAAATGTTTCAAAAGGAACGATATAAACAGCTGCTTTTTGAGGGGTTTGAACCAGTTTTGCTGGTCGGAACATTTGAACGAAACGAAGGAGAAAAAAAATATGGTTTTGTTCAGAATGAAATTGGAAAATAATTTGGGTTCCAAACCATGGTTAAAAGATAAATGATTTTGGTGATTTTCCTGATCACTTGACTCTATAGTTGAATGTTTTTCCTCTATGGTGTGCAAAGTTAAATGAACTAGCCTAAAAATTACACATGCTATTTCATCTGGTCTTCCTAAGACGACGTAGGCCTACTAAACATGGACGAAAGGTATTTACCAATATAGACAGAGATGAAGAACACAACACAACCTTAGTGGGTTGTTTTGCAGTGCTTGCGAGTAGATTACAGACAGAGATCAAATGAATAGGCAAGCATGGGCACATATGTTTCCAGTCATTTCTCATGGCTTATGGATGGGACAATGACAGAGTGAGCGAGAGCAAAGACAGAAAAGTGCGAGAGAGGAGAAACGAGCGAGAGAAGAGAGTGAAAGCAGGAAAAATGAGGCAGAGAGAACAGTAAAACAAAGAATCATTCCTAAAATTAAACAGTTTGGACGGCTCCCTGAGATGAAGAAAAAAAAAAGGTACAAAGCACGATAGTGATCAAATACAGTACTGACCTCATTTCTATCTGGCGCAGACAGGAAGGAAGCGGAAAAAAAGATCCAAAAGTGACATTTGAGAGGGATCTGAAAAATCGGGGAAGACAATGTATTCTGCCATAACAAATAAGAATCGTGCCAGTGTGGGGGTTTAGGCAACGACAACATGGGCTTAGATTTCATGTCCTGAATAAAAGTGTGTGTGAGAGTGTCTCGCTCTCAGATCATGAGGCCTGCTACCTCACACGTCACGCAGTGTCCTCATAAACAACTATTATACCGCAAAGCTTTTTAAAAAAGGGCTCCTATTTGAGAATGAGTGACCAGAACATTGTTTTCAATCACTACTGCCTAGTTCTATTTCTTCCCCTTACTTTTGGGGGTTTGGGAGGGGTATTTTTTAGCAACCTACTGACAAAACTATTCTCATACATGCATTATGTTGGCGCAAAGATGTCAGAGGAAGACGGTAACGCACAACTTCAAGACGAACATTTTCAGGGAGGTAAACAGGTTGACCCCCCAATGTCATTTTGAACACTTGACACCAGCGAGCGACTCCCCATTAGCGCCTTGGCTGAGGCTCCCCCCTCCTCCGCCACCACCCGACCCCGGGGGAACTTTCACCAATATAATAATGTATAGCATGGCTGAGGGAGCAAAAAAACAAACATCCAAAGCAAGTGAGGAATCCTTCACCCTTCACTAGTGTCCATTAGATGCACATCCCTCTAGTAATATATAGTGCAATGCATCTTTCACTCCATATTTTATGATGCATACCCTCACCAGAGCCAAAAAGGTAGGATAAAAGAAATTGGAGGGGGGGAAAAAAGGGTTTTATTTTCAATGCATGGTCAATAAAGTTCTTCAATTCTAAGCAACAACGCTCCCCGGGACATTGCTCCATTCCACCCGAGCCGGGCAGACTTGTGGGACCGCTAAGAACATAGCGTCAAAGCCAGAACAGCTTTGCTCAGAGTGGGCCTTGGAGGAAGCTGAATTAGTGGTATGATCTTTGCCCAAAATGCATTTAAGTGCCATTTCAGAATACTGAGCAAGCAGTGTGTGTGTGTGTGTGTGTGTGTGTGTGTGTGTGTGTGTGTGTGTGTGTGTGTGTGTGTGCGTGCAGTGTGTCGGGAGCCAGCCACAGACTTGCCAGAGTAATCAACAGCTCTCCAGCGGCCAAGATCAACTTCACAGGCAGTCGCCACTCATTTACGAGGCCGTGTCGCCCGCTGTCCGGGCGAGCAATTATTAGTGTTTGTTATTGTCATACTATTTACACTGTTGCCTGAAAATATTTGTTCTTCTCGGCAACGCCAAACACTGTTCATTGATTGGGTGGTGCTTGGAAACTACTGTAGTGTGATATTAACTGTACTGCTGGTCATATTTGCTCAGGATATTGCAGAAGGATATGGCCGTTGTGCAATGTCTCGAGTTAGGAAATTGTCTTCTTAGGGGGCCCCGGTCTTGAGGGCAGGGTGCAGGAAGAGAGTGGGCAGATCCCTGGAGCATTTTGTGATGCGTGTGTGTGTGTGTGTGTGTGTGTATATACTACCCATTTGTTCACTCTGCACTCCAGAGTTCTTTGTAGGAAAGACAACTACCCTTCTATACACTGAGCACACAAAACACGCTCTTTCCATGACATAGACTGACAAGGTGAAAGCTATGATCCCTTATTGATGTCACTTGTTAAATCCACTTCAAATCAGTGTAGATGAAGGGGAGGAGACAGGTTAAAGAAGGATTTTTAAGCCTGGAGATAATTGAGACATGGATTGTGTATGTGTACCATTCAGAGGGTGCTGCTGGGTTTTCCACGCGCAACAGTTTCCCGTGTGTATCAAGAATGGTCCACCACCCAAAGAACATCCAGTCAACTTGACACAACTGTGAGAAGCATTGGAGTCCTGGTTAAAATAAGGATATAAATGGTATCCTGCTTTTATTTTTCTTCTTACTAGGACTGTGAGCCACACTACCACCTCATGAGAAAATACTAATTCACGTATTAATCAGATCTGTGCATAGCTCAACGTGGCAGTGGTGAGGGGGACCCACAGTGCTGCTTAAAAACATTTGTATACGTTGTATACATGTGTTCAGTTGTATTGAGAGGCAGTGAAGACGGCGCTATTTTCCCTGGGCCCCTCCCTCTCCCTCAAGCAGGACCGGTCGGAGCTACAGCCAAGCTGAAAGTGATTCCAGAGAGGGAGGGGAGAGATGGTGGGAGTGAAAGAACGAGATGGAGCCCAGCCATCAGCCCGTGGTTATGGATGAATCTGTCCTGAGGGCCCTGCCCCCACACCCCTCCCCTGTCCCCCTCATCCCCCAAACCATCTGCCCCAGCCCCCACACATCTCCACACAGAGACTGATATAGTACTAGAAAAAGAGAGGGAAAGAGGGGGATATATAAAGAGAGAGGGAGAGATACTCTAGTCAGGAATGGAGTAGGTGGGGAGAGCGGGGGGAGATTGATCTCAAACTAAATGGGGGAAAAAAAGAGAGGAGAAAAAGGGAAGAGAGAGATCGACAGGCAGCGACTGGGTAAGGTCGCCTTTTCCCGCCCTCCATTTGCACAAAACTTTCATTACCACCAATTTAGGCAGGGAGCCATATCTGTCCTGCCATTATGGTTGGCCCACATAAATCAGTCTAATCTTCCTCGCAGGCCCTTAAATTACACCTCCGAGTTGGTTATTAAAATTTGTCACCCGTCTCACAACACCCGGCGCGGCTGGATATTGGACAGGGGCCCCAGACAAATCTGTTTCAGGGATGGAGAGAGAAAGAGGGAGGCCTAGTCTACCAGCCAGCCCATACCGCCATACCTAACAGGCAGGTAGCGGGAAGAGAAAAATCTGCCGGCTCAGACTGAGCAAATCAAAGAAGCAGGAGGGAGGCCTATCATCTGGTTTGATTTATACACTCCTGTAGATCTGGTTCAGACTTGCTCACAACTCTCTCCCTCGCGTACCTATATATAGAGCACTCCCCCCCCCCTCCACAATTCCCAATTCCATTACCATCAACCCCCCCCCCCCAACACTCAATCAAACCCACGCCCAGATAAGACGCATGATGAATGGCCTAATTGAAGGGAGCGCTGGGTAATGTTGCGTCGCTCAGGTTTGGAGGCGAGAGCCCAGGGTGATTAGCCTGTAGGATTTATTGTTATTGCTGCATTATTAAATAATACAGACACGTCTGGGTGGGTTACCACTGGCAGACACAGAGCCCTGTAGGTGGAGGGACTGGCAAGCTCATACAGCAGACGTTTTTCCTATGGATTTCATCGAAATCTTGTAGTCCCACACAGGCAACGGTAGGACACTTGCACTTTAAATGTGTCCGAAAAGAAATACAGTGATCTATAATTCATGCCCATGAGATTTCGGCTTTACCCACTCCTACCCCCCCCTCCCAGCTCAGAGAAATGTAGAACATTGTTTTTCCTCGCGTGGAGTCGGCCTTGACAAAATCAAAAGGGGCCGAGGAAAATCCCTGTGGAACGGTGTTCGGAAGGAAATGGGATGATAACACAAAATACTCAAGTCAGAACAGTCTTTCACATGTCAAAGCTTTCGGGCCTCATCAACAGGAGGGGGGGCAAGATCTATGGGTTGGAGCCAGGACTGATTTGCTCACGAGAAGAAAATAAAGACATTTCTCTGTAACCGCAATTACTATGTGATGTGAGTTTAATTAAAGAGGAGATATGTCAACCACGACTGAATTCTCAGTGGTAGATGCTTCTGATCATCTTCATTTTAGGCTGTAAATGCTTGTGCTAGTGGTCTAAGTTGATCCTAAAATGGGCCACTACTTGTGGCACATGAGGAAGTGATCCCAATTACGCGGAAGCCGAAATGGGATGTACTGGTATTTTATAACGTAGATCTTCTAGCACAGATGGTGATACACACACGTCCCGTTAAAGAGTTTACACTTTGACGAAACACCCAAAGGATGTCAAATGAAATCTACCTGCGTAGGGTTGTCACAATACAGTACTGCGATACTACAATAGCTGACTTCCCTTGGCAAAAAGGAAAAACAAAAGCAGACTAAACTCTTTGGTCCTTTAAAAAAAATATGAACATACCGTCAGAAAAATGTGCTATAGCTTGGAAAATAAACGTGACTCTGGGTGACAACACAAGGCTGTTTGTTTCCAACATAAGGACTGTTTTCCCTCAGGGTTTCCCCTCAGGAAATGTCGTATCGCGACAACCCCACTGCATACCATTTCCCAGTACAAGCTGCCTCGCCACAGAGTTTACATTTCAAACAAAGAACAGACATTTATAGGGAAATGTACCTGAGCCATTTTCCACCTCAAACACTCCACAGCGATAGTGCAACTTCCTCTCCAAGATGAACACACGGCTGTGCATTTACACACACTCCAATGAGCGTGTGACAGCCCACTACCACATAAATTATAGGGAAGGAGTAAGTAAGCATGTCCACACACACACACACACGCAGCAATCAAAAACTCACCACAAGTGAACATTACATAGGGTGTAGCTCGGTCTACCGCTCGGACACAGTGCAGTGTATTGGAGAAGGAGTAATACAGTAGGCTGTAGATGTGAGTGAGCGAGAGTGCGTGTGCCTACCGGTGCTCTCCTCCTCTAATGGCAGTGCTCAGCCTGATGGAGTGGTCTGCTCGCCGGCCAACTATGCTTCCGGGTGGATGCTGGACGGCAGGCGGCATCGATATCCCTCTGTCAGAGAGAAAGAGGGAAGAGCGAGAGAGAGAGAGACAGGAGAGAAGGGAGAGCGAGCAAAAATAAGTAAAAAAAAAAAAAAAAAAAAAAAAAAGAGGGATAGAGGAAGGGAAGTAAAGCAGGAAAGAGAAAGAGAAAGCAAGAGACCGAGAGAGGGACAGAAAGGGGGAGAAAAGGAAAATAACATTAGCTCTAATTAAGTTTATTAGCTGTATCAGTCTGGGAGCCTTTTTACCCCCACCTCTCCTACCCCTAGGCACCCAGACCTCTTTGCCACCCCCCCACCACAAATGACAGCCAATTGGGACTGGCTCAGCTGGGAGGGTCAGTCATGACGGGAACACATTACAGCGTCCTCACTCACTATACTACATCTAATTGGGTTTCCTAATGGTCACTCACACTGACAAATGTGGCTACTGTAACGACGTTAGGAGGCGGTGCTTTAAATTCATAGATCGGAGTGGAACGCAGGTTGAGAGACCTACAACGCATTACCAGTCAACGAATGAAGTTGTTGCGCAACTACATATGGGTAGTAGGGAAACAAGTGTCATTAGGGAAACAAGTGTCTATTTTGTACAAGTTCAGGTTGTCACTCCCTGTTTTAGTCCATTTTCTTCCGTTTGGTACGAATGAATATAACCACGGAGTCATGGCTTCAACCATGTTGTAAAAGCAGTCTTTAATACCGGGAGAGGAGATTCAGTCCCTCATATTGTGTTGTGCCTCTGGGGACAAGCCGGTCCTCCAAAACAAGTGACAGATATGGGATGGAGTGAGAGAGAGAGGGGAAATGGTGATGGGTGGGAAAACAGAATAAGTTAAATGTTTCATCCCTCCCCTGCAGTCCTTCCCTCCAGTCTGAAGGCAAGCTGAGCTACTAATGTTCAATATGTCTGGCGAGGAGGGCCTGACTGAGTGTCTGGCACAAGAATGTATACGAGTGTGTGTGTGTGTGTGTGTGTGTAAATGTATCTTACTACAGTTTGTCTGTGTGTGTGTGTGTGTTTTGTTTGCTTGTGTATGACATGCAAACATATGGGTATATGAGTGTACAGAGTGATTGACCGGTGTGTCTGTGCGAGTGCGCTTGTGTGTGAGATCGACTGATGCGTCTGTACGTACGTGTGTGTGTGTGATAGAGAAACGGTAGGCCATCATGGCTATCATATCCAGCTATCATATCCCGCCAGACACAGGTCCCACTGACCGAGCTGGATAATGAGATCCATTATGATTAACATGCCAAAAAGAGCCTGACGCAGAACAAAGACACACACAGAGCAGGAGGGGGTGTGCGTGTGTACACTGAGCACATATGGGTGAGGTAATTGAGAAAAATGGAGTGTTTGCCAATGTGTGCCTGTGAGAGCTTCCACTGTTTCAGATGTCAGTCTTTTTCCCCCTCCCTCCCTCCCGAGCTGGCTGCTCCTGCCTCTAGGGGTGCATGCTGTGAGTCATTTTTTTGTTTGCAACCAGAAGGCCTTTTTTGATTCTGCTTTTGTAAAAGCAACCGCTTTGAAAGGCTTAAAGCGCGATGCATGTGCTACAGCTAACGCCGATCAGCCCAACAGACCGAGCAAAAGGTAGTGTTCCTACTGCATCTCAAATGAAGACGGAATGTGTCAGAACTAGAGAGTGATTAGTTATGTTATCAGTTAGAGGGTTTTGTTTGTTTGTTAGCTGAGAACTGAGGCAGCTGTTAAAACACACTGTAGACACTGCTTTATTACAACCTTTGGCTCTGGGAATGAAGATTGGCTTCTTACTGACTCGCCAGGCATTCTCATAGGCTAGCTATGCATTCACTGGTTGTTGACGCAAACACAACAACGCATAATGAATGACGGCTCAGGCCAGATATGATTTATGTAACCTGGCAGTGCAGGATTTGGAGTAGAGAAAGAACGTTAAAAAGTCATTGTTGTTTTACGATTTGTTTCTTTTATGAGGCTGCAGCGGCCTAATCATCCAACGGTTGAATCAGATAACTCCCTTTTCCTCACACGCGCGCACGCATACACACAGTCATTTGGTGGGAAACAATGGAGGGACTCTTGAAGCTGGGGTTTATGGACTATTCAAATGATGCCAGCTCAATTAGAGGCCCAAATGCCAAGGAGCAGAGCAGGGCCCTCTTCAGCTAGAGAGACTGACTGGGGAACAATGAGGACACTTGACTTCAGGGAGCACCGGGTGGACAAAAGGGATATCGAGAGAGGGATAGAGAAAGAAAAGATTAAGGGAAGAATGATAAATACAGCGGGAGATGAAGGGGGGGCTAGGCAGTGGGCACAGTGGGACTGGGAAGCAAACACATTGGACATATGCCCGCCAGAAACAGACCCGGGTAGTGGACTGTGAAGGCCCCTCATGCGAGCCTGCCTCTGGTCAGATACAGATACACCCCCTCCTCAGACACACACACACACGTATTTCTATCACTAAATGAGATTAGCGCTACTGCTATTCCAGCCAGCATGCAGTCATCCATCCTTGATACTCCCTGGGGAGGGAACGGACGGACACACAAAAGGGCCATGTCCAACTCCCCGTCCACAGTCTTCATATAGTGACCTTGATCCTTAAGGCCACTATTGACCACACAGAGAATACGACAAACAGAAAAATACACACACTCAATTAACCCAACTAGTCCAATTCAGTCCAAATAACAAGCAACACTATGCTGAACTGAAGTGTCAATACAGGCCAAAGAGCCCAATGAAGATCAGATAGTTGCATTTTTTATTTTGAAGATGGTTAATTCCAGTTGATACTGCCGACACCACCAGGGGAACAATGACAACATTGATCCTTGAGTCTCAGACAAAAGTACTAATGTCCTCTTACAGTAAATATTTATCCTCAGCCAAACCTCCAAATTGGGTTCAACAATACATCAGTAAACTTTGATGAGTCGAACGCTCCTCTGCGCTGCCAAGGGCAATCACCGCGCAGCCCAGGTGGTTCTCGTTGACACGACAAACTCCTCGGCGGGGCGCCGTGCCAGAGGAAGTTGGCTCGTCCGCGGTACATTTATCGCACTAGCAAGCACCGCCAAGTTAGCTGAGGCCTTTCAATTCAACACCCGTTTTGGTCTCTTCGCTCTGGCTCGAGGAGCCTTTCAGCAGCCAGTTATCCAGCTGCCTCAGAGCAGCTGGGAGCCTTAGGAGCAGCATTGGGGGAGAGGATCCCATCCAAAGGCACAATTAAAGACAACCTTTTCTATTAGCCTAGCCTACTAGAGCCTAATTTGGGCTGTGTTATGGGTCCTTTCCCTATATAATATCATCTGGGGATAATAAGGGGCTCAGCTTCCCTCCACTGTAGAGGACTTCCTCTTTAATGTAGAGGATATTGGATAATAGAGGCTCTTCATGCTGCAAGAGCTGTGGAGATGGTCCTTCATGGGACCAGCATGGCCCGTCATCAAAAAGTGTCATGGCAGGAGTGCTGATCTAGGATAAGATTGCCCGTCTATATAATCTTATTCATTCTGACTTTTAAAAAAGGGAGAGAAAAAAAATACGTCCCCAGGTGTTTAGTGTCATTGTTCAATGGGGATGAGCGCCCCCTACTGCCCATCTCTTCAACAGCAACTCGTCTATTGAGGGAGGTTCATCTTCTTTGTTTTGAATAGATCTTTCTGTGTACAACCGTGTTGCCGATCTTCCCAAGCCATCTTGTCACAAGAGGACCGCAATGGGAAATAAGTCCCAGACTTTTCCTCGCGTACATGTCTTTTTTCAAGTTGTGGCTTGTTTTTAAAATGGTCAAATTAATAAAGTAAAAAAGGGAAGCCCCCAATTGAAGAAGTACCTGTCGGGGTGTATATGAAGATGAATTATTCTCCATATAATTTGCACCCCAATTTATGCAAACCAGCCTGTGCACCTATCTCCCTCCTTAGCTAGGCTAACTAATCAGCGGAGGGATTCATCATAATCTTGGCTGTGTGTGAGGTAATTTGGGCTGTGTTATTGCCTCTCCTCTCACTGTGTGTCAGTGTTAATAGTGCAGACCCAGTGGGGCGCTGTGGAGCGGGAGAGGGAGAGCCCCAGGCTAGCCCATTAAAGGAAGGACTTCTCATGTAGACAGGCACAGCACTGCTGAATGTGGGCCAGGGACAAGGAGGAGCGCTCATCTTCCTCCTCACTGCTTTGTATTGTTCACGATGAGCTCCGCAAACATGGAACCAAAAAGCATCAATCCGACCACAACCGAGACGTATCGCTGAATCTCTTCTTTAAGAATGTTCTTTCTTCTAAAATCCCCCCACCGCTACTACACTACTCCCCGTCGCCTGACCACTCCTTTCTACTCTCCCGTTTTTTCTACTCTCATCCCTGGACTCTCCTTGTTCTCTCCCCCCCTCTTCTCCTTGTTACCCCCCCCCCCCCCCCCCAGTCTCTCCTCCATCATGGGGCCCACCACTTACTGTAGTATCTCTGATTTATTGCTTGCTCCCGCTGACAATTTATGCATGGGCCGCCAGAGCAAGGCACCTTATGCCCCACTGTACAGCCAACGTTATAGATCGGCCTATAAATAGCCACGTGTCTTGTAAAAGCTTTTCATTACATAGAGACATCGCACGATCGATATCCGCTAAAATCTAATAGCTAACTGTGCCGGCCCTAAAAACATGTATTTTTGGACGGATAGCAGAGTAGGGTATCGTTTTTGGCAAAGGA